>NT_176944.1:174339-189520 GCF_000188095.3 Bombus impatiens
TTTTTTTTTTTTTTCATTTTTTTTTTTTTTTTTTTTTTTTTTGGAGATTTAAAGGGATTTCAGGGGATGAGAATCGTAAAAAGATACTTATCTTTATATTATATAGCTTTTACATAGCGATTATAAGCTTCGATCGACGAATTTGAGTTTGGTGGGTCTTATTTATTTGAAAGTATGTGCTATTTCATTTATTATAGTTGAGTAGATTGTAATTGAATAGCGACCGTGTCAGAAATTTGTATTTATAAAACGATGGTTGAAATTGTGGCATCTCAAATGAAAAAAAAGAATAAAAAGACAAAGATCTTCGCTTTTAATAACCATTCACATAAAGTACGTATTACTATATAATTCTCATTTCTAATGCCTGGAACTGTTTCGATCTTCTTCTGGATATTCCCAAAGAAATAAGATACAATTTCTTCTCTCTTATATTATAAATAAAAGAGAGAAAAAGTAAATTAGCAACCATCTATACAGCACAACTATATAAATCCAATTCCTAATACTTGCAATCGTTTCGATCATTCCCTTGAAAAAGAAATAGGATACAATTTTCCCTCTCCCATTTAAAAAAGAAAACAGAAAAATCAGTTCTAACAAGCATTCTCTCAGAACACTGCTACATAAATCTCGAACCTAATGCTCGCAGTTGCCTCGATCCTTTCGTGGACATTCCAAACAGAACACGATACAATTTCCTCTCTGCCATTGCTAATAACAAAAAGGAAAAAGGCAGCCTAACAATCATCCGCTAGCAATCATCCATAGACCTCCACTATATAAATCTCATTTCTAACGTTTGAAATCACCACGATCGTTTCCTGCACGTTCCAAAAGGACTAGGATACAATTTCCTCTCTCTTATTTCTGATGAAAATAAGACAAAAAACCAGTTCTAACAACCATTCTCTCAAAGCATTTCTACATGAATTTCAATTCTAACGTTTGCAATTGTCTCGATCCTTTCGTGAACACTCCAACGAGAATACGATACAATTTGCCCTCTTGCATTTCTAATAAAGAGAAACGACAAATAAAGGAAAGAAAAATCAGTTCTAACAGCCATCCTCCCACAACGCCACTATATAAATCTCATTTCTAATGCTTGGAATTCTGACTCGATCCTTTCTCGGACAGTTCAAAAGAATTAGGATACAATTTGCCCTCTTGCATTTCTAATAAAGGAAAAAGACAAATAAAGGAAAGAAAAATCAGTTCTAACAGACATCTTCCCACAACGCCACTATATAAATCTCATTTCTAATGTTTGCAATCCTGACTCGATCCTTTCGTGGACAGTTCAAAAGGACTAGGATACAATTTGCTCCGTAACATTTCTAAGTAAAAAGAAAGCCAAAAGAATCAATTCTAACAACCGTTTTACCACAGCGCTATTATATAAATCTCATTTCTAATGCCTAGAATCGTGTGGATGCTTTCCTGGCCGATTCTAAAGGAATAGAAAATAAAAGCAGATAGGGATTTTACGATCGACCGGAAGCGATATTCCGATTTGCCTGCGATTACAATGTGTCCGGCGTTTTACGATCAGACGGTGCGGAACGGTTACTGCCCCGATGCCGCGTCTCTCGAAGGAGATCTCGTTTTCTTGTGAGTCGCGAGATATCGTTCCGCGGTGGAGATCGTTAGTCAGGGCTGGCTCGTGCACGGCCGATTCTTGCACGCTTTCGCGTCGAACTGGTTTCACGTTTCGAACGAAACCCGCGTTTATCGGGCTCGGGATCGACCGCGGTTCTCTGCAACCTCGTATCGATAGCAGGGCCGATCTACGGTTTTACGCGGCCGTTCCTACGGCGTCGATTGAATTTTAGAATCTATTTCTGAAGCCCGGTCGATGGACGCGTAGTATCGCGAATGAGTATCTGCATGGTTTCGTCGATTCGTAGTAATGGTATATGAATAGAATTTAGTATGTTCTTAGTATAGCAAATTCGGATATACGCTATCGGCTATAGTTATCAGGCTATCAGCTGATATATAGTACAAATTGCATGCCTTTTATCGCTTCCATTTTCCAGTTATTTTACTACAGATGTGTTGTTCCATTCGCATTAAATATGTTTCATGATGTAACGTACCTGTTAAATGATGTAACATTTGTTCGAATTTTCGAATAAGTGTGCCAATACTTACGATCGGCAGTGTATGTGATTATGATAAGAGGTGAATGTATAACGATAGGATTCGACTCAGCTATTCCTCCAATATGTATATAATATTATGGGGTATATAACATCATCTATATAATATTACGAGGGAATGCAAAGTAAGATTCAAGTAGTTTTGAAAGATCCCATTATAGTAACTCGTGTGTAAAACTCGAATAGATCGCAACGTTCTACGATAAAGTAGGGAAATAGATTTTATACGAAAATCACCTATTATCCTATTATGTTTTCTATTTCGTTATATTTATCCGTACGTAGCGTAAATAATGTAAATTTAATTAATTATGGGATACGAATTATTGGGAAACAAATCATATTATGAAAGAGCTAAATAAATACATCTGTCGTTTGGTTATTTTTGTTCAGATTTATCGCTAGAAATATCAATAGAATCTATTCCTCCTATGACATATTTTACAGGCAGAGGGTACCTGTATGTGTATACTATGATTAAATTGTATCAAATAATATATTCGGAGAAGATATTATTAGATTAGATTCGGATAGATATATTGATATTACGAAAAGGATTATTTGTAATTTCTAACATTGCCTTCAATTTTCTCTCACCATCTTGACTTTTTGTCTCATTTTGTGCATACCAGTTCAGCTACAAAAAGCGCAAGAACGTGTTATATTTTTACTAATTAGTCTAATTATATTATTCGCTCGAGTAATACTATTCACGAATCTTTGCTGGTAGCGGTAATTACCGATAATTTCCTGTATCTCTGTCGTCCATATATTTCCTAATCAATTCTTTTATTTACATTCAACGTACCGTCAACATTATGTTTATATTAATTAAACATTATTTATCGACCTGATACGATGTAAAGTATTTAATCATATTCGTACAGTGTAAATTCTACAGATTTTTAAATTCTTCGGGAAAAAATACCAAATAACGTCTGAAGAATAATTAGCATAAATATCCAAAACATCTAATGTATACCTTCATGATGCTCTAAATTACGTAATAAATAAATAAAGTATCCAATAAAGTATCTAATAAATATCAAATCTTCATCAAACAATCGCTGCGCCGAAAATTGTGAAAAAGGTCTCCACTACGATAACAAAGGAAAGAACATCGTTGGAGGTGCATGATTCGCGAAGCGTTTTCAGGATGTCACGGCAATTAACGAGGGAATCCTCGGGGTCTGATTCGAGGGAAGGAGCCAGAACTGCTCCAGTGATCGGCAGGGCGAAGTAAAACCGGTAGGGGGTCCACGGTCCCGAGCCGGTTCTTGCCTCGCATTTTCTTCCAGCGAGTATTCACTCCTATAAGGGATAATTGAAGAGCTGGGTGCGCTGCAACCGGCTGTACTGTTGCAAATCTTTCGGCAAGAAGGGAGGCTCGTGCACTTTACAATGGATTCGAGAAACCACGTTCCTTTTGTTCAATTTACTATCGAGTATCTTTCGGATACTTTGTGGTTCGTCATCGTCATGACTGGACTGTGGATATTTATGCAAATTCGTAAATACTTCGACGAAGCTGACAATGAAAAAGATGGAGCCCAGGTAGAAAATTGCTTTATCTATTAAATACTATGCAGCTTTGGGTATTTTCTATATATTCTGTGTATTACGTGCATTCTGTACATTTTTGCATTTTCATATTTAAATGTATCAAAATTCGCAGTCTATGACAGTGTCAAACGAATTCATTGCTTCTACTAATCGATGGACTTTCTGATGTGCAATTGTCTAATGCTCATAACTTCTTGAGCCTCTTAAATCTGAAACTTATCTGAAATTTGCTAATCTCAAACGTAGAACAACTGCAACTTTAGTGAGATACGCGCGTAATGAAATTTTCGAACCATAGCGTGATGTAGTTTTTCTTATGATATCGAACCCATCTTGTAATTACAATATCCATTTGTGCAATAAGTATCCATACGCACAGTACAATATAAATCAAGTATAACTCAAGTATAATTCTAAAAGATACGAGAAACATTTTTTGAATAAAAATATTTCTGGGTATACGAGATTCTTTTTGCGAATGACCAAGTTCAACGCTCGATAGGCATGCATGGACCATTTATTTTGAAAGTGGCGCAAGTTCAATTTTTATTGTTTTGAGAAAATTAACGATTGTCATATTAGTCAATTGAAGAATATAAAATAATTCTGTCAAGTCTGGCAATGTTTCTACTAATTCATCAATATATAATTTCATTATATAAATTTCTTTTAGACGAATTTAACTAAAATTATATATATTTATGGCTGTAAATCACTTTCAAAATAAATAATATTCCATACGTAAGTATATTTTCCACAGAGAATTAAAAGATAATTATTTTTTCTTCTCACGCAATCAGATAGGTAAGAGATCCTCGTTAATCGCCTGAAGTGACCGCCATAGAAGGCTATAGACGATTAACCTAATTCAGACCTATAAACCATTAAGAGGAACATGAAATTAAAGAGCAAACAGCATGGACCAACGAATGATCTTCGATCAAGTGTATATGTTATTCCAAGTGTTCGTGGTTCTTCATGTTCGATCAATAGGCTGATTCACAGCACTCGACGCAGTGGAGAGGTGACTAGACTGTGTGGGTGGATTAAGAGCACAATTGGCTATGGTCGAGTGTTTGAGCCGGACGGCGCTACTACTGGAATATGATTAAGTCGTTGCTCGATACGTTGCGTCGTCGTGGCATTAACGTCGAATCCGGCTGATTTTGACCATTCATAGGGAAATTACGTGTTTCCGGTTGCATCGTACGCATCGATCGCGTCTCTGTATATCGAAGACTGAATTTCAAACGGCCACGGCCAGAACTTGCAGCAAGTTTGTTGATCTTCGGTATTAGCAAATATTAATTCTGAACTTGACGAGTATCTAATTTGTATACTTAATGGATTTATCTCGAACAGGATATTGTAGGAGAGATGGTTTCGTTTCGAAATTTGTGTTTGGATGATACAAATTGTTTCACGCTCGTTCTAATTGTCCTTGTTTTCGTAATCTAATTTTTCTTCTCTGGAATTTAACTTAATTATCCGATTTCATTTTTCCTTGATATATCATTTGTACGTCGATCGTGTCATTATTGACGCATATTGTATCATAGTAATTTTCAAAATGCTGGGAGCTAATGGAAATTTAGATGTAGAATTCTATACCTCAGTATGTCTGACATAACTATAGAATATTTCTTTTCTTTTTTAAATTAATATTATCTAAATTTCGTCTATGATCCTCTGTAATCTTCTTACTTCTCCTGTAATAAAATCAAATGGCTGATACAGTTCACTAATAATATTGATCTATCCTATGATACACATCAACCAAAATCCATTCTAAATCAAAGTATCCAATTTTAAATTCAAGTTCTCTTAAACTGGAAATCTGAAACCTGAAATCATCAATCTTATTTATTCTCTAAATCGAACTAAATCATTGTTGATACAATCGTTAAAAACCAAGCTCCTACGCCCACGAATCTGAATCGACCAATCCTGATCACGTTTCTTCGTATCTTCGCCTGATCTCATGCTGAATCAAAGTTACCAATTTCAAAGGCCAATACGATAATCAGAAGCAAACAAGATGTTTCTTAAACAGGCAATCGCTTCACTTGCTATCACCATGAATTTGTATCAACCATATAACCATAAATTCACCTGTTTTTGTTAAAACAAACAACCAATTTCAAACGCCAATACCGTCAGAAACAGAGGTAACGTTGCTTGAACTAAAAAAATCGCTTTACCTGCGATCGTCACGAAACGATAAAGCGACAAAGTGCCTCGACTCGTTCGTTATTTGCCAACATCGGGAGAAAACCCGCCAGCCGGAGATGGGAAGGAGGAAAAAAGAAAAGGAAAAAGAAGCTGGAGATCGAGCGGATTTTTTCCGCGTGCACCAGCCTGGAACTCGGCTAGGAACTGCGCTGACCTTAAGCGGCTGTGCATTTGGCGGGCTCGCGCAGTTGCATACAAATTGAGTTAGCGGCCTCGTGGTAATGAAGGAAGACGAGAACAAGCCGACGAATGTACGAGAGGACAGGAGAGAACAGCGAGCGAGTGTACGCTCCAAGGAAACCGCAGGATTACTCGTATCTTCAATCTGATTATTTTTTATTTTTTCTTCCTTTTAAACATTATTTTCATTCCGTTGGGCACGTTAGCGTTTCTTGTCTTATTCTCGTGTAATACTCTATTTCTTTTCGATTTCGTAGCTTTAGAATTCTAGATGGATTCAGTGGCTCGAGAAGCAGTTTTCTGTTAGATCTATCCGTATAATTTGGAATTTTCAGCTGATTTGACCTACTGGGCCAGCTGAAAAAATAAAAGTATATACTGTTGCACGAATACTGATGCTTTTCTTTCATAATTATTATTTATATTAAGCAGAAAATAGCCGATTTTGAAACAATTTTCCTCCTGTGCTTCGTAAGAATTGCGATTAGACGAAAGACTCGCGAGTTTTTCTTATGTATCGCTTTATATTTTAAAGACTACTCGACGTACGTGAAAAGGTTCGCATAGAAAATTGTAGCAAAATTACTTGTGAAATGAGAAATGTTTAATTGAAAGGTTGCAAATTAGTAAAAAGTATAAAGAAGTCTACCTTCTTGGTTAAAATTGTCATATAATATCGAAGCTCTATGATAAATATTATTAGTCATTTCCTCAGCTACCAAATTTTGAGCCGATACGTTTGCTGGTCTTTGCACGGTCAATTTGTCAATTCATGAAAATGGTCGATTCTGAATTTTCTGCCATGATGCACGTAGGTTCTGACGTTTCGCACTGTGGCTGCCAAATACGTACATATCGTATTTCCATGCTACACAAGATGTAAAACAACTGCGAAAAACACTGGACATAAAATCTTCAACGTAAAATATACCAAGAACTACTGGGTTGTTCGAAAAATTCGTGGCGATAGTTAAGAAAGATGTCACTAGAATTAAACTTTTCGATGTGTATAATTTCACAAATCTTCTCTTGAGAAATTGTTCCTCTATTTCGCTAGTGGATTCCTTCGAATAACTTTCACGAACCTCTAAATTATTTAATTTCTTGCCTACATCTTTCGAATAAGTCTCGTAAAGACCGCGATAAAGAACAGCAAGATGATATCGTACTCGATGAATGAGACAAATAGAAACGAACATCCGAGCTACAAATTTCTTGGATATTACGAGCTTCAACGTTGTCTCGCTAAAAACTGCAACTTGCTTTTATTATCGGATTTTCGATGCTTTTTGTAGACTCATTTTAATATCCAATTAAGAGCAACATTTGTTCCAACGTTTTGTTACTTCATAGAAATTTTCAATAAAAATACTACGAACTTCTCGATCAATCTAACACTATGCCAGACTTACGTTATACCATTTTTGCGTACGTATACACGCAGAACCAAAAGTACGTACGACATCCATTGAAATATTTCTTCACTTCTATCAACGCGAAAAACCATCGAGGAATTTCAGCGGAAAAAGGTTTGTACACCTTATGACAGATAGGTTAGACTCTGGTCAGTTCTTTATCGAAGAGCGTTTATCAATTTACAATTCCCAGTTCGGGGAGGCGGTGCATGGAATACCAATGGATCGCGGACGCGAAAAACGCGGCTTGAATCGTCGGGGTTCGTCTGGAAGCAGCCGGTTGCTCGGATTCACGATAAAAGGAGAATCAACCTTTTCGATCGGGCAATGACAGGTGAAACGTGGCTACAAGAAGGGCTAAGTAACCGCAGGGACGTTTGCCATTTTTAGGGACATTATCGTCGCTTCGAAGGAATGTTTTTTCAGATTATGTATAATGGAAATTGTAGATGTAGCGGTTCACGAAAGTATTCGACCACTTTTAGAAAACATAGGAAACTTTTTGAAAGTTCGTTAGGACTGTAATGCGACACGGTTATCGTGATTGTAATAGCAAAATTTTATACCAATTCGAAAGCGTATGTACAAGTTACCAGACGTTTTGAAGGTAGAACTAGAATGCTACAAATGGTTGTTACATTTCGTGATTTATTAACGTAGTGTGTAACTGAGTGTTCAAATATTTCGGTGAACTAGAAAAATTGACCAAATGTCCAGTTGGACAAATTGTAAAGTACAAATTAAATAATAAAAAAAACATATTTCGGTGAGCTAGAAAAATTGACCGAATGTCCAGTTGGACAAATTGTAAAGTACAAATTAAATAATAAAAAAAAATATTTCGATGAGTTAGAAAAATTGACCGAATGTCCAGTTGGACAAATTGTAAAATACAAATTAAATAATAAAAAAAAATATTTCGGTGAACTAGAAAAATTGACGGAATGTCCAGCTGGACAAATTGTAAAGTACAAATTAAATAATAAAAAAAAATATTTCAGTGAGCTAGAAAAATTGAGCGAATGTCCAGTTGGACAAATTGTAAAATACAAATTAAATAATAAAAAAAAATATTTCGGTGAGCTTTGTCAAGTGTATACTTTCAGTAAATATTTTGTAACTTCTACGTACATTTTCAGATTCGTTTCAAATTCGACCAATATAACCACGATTCTTGTATCTCGTTCCACTGCTAATGAAATTTCAAGGTGTTTTGTATAATATATACGTAGATAGAAATCTTTTAGAATCGTTAGAATATTTTTGTTAGCTATCGTACATATTAAGTGCGTATTAATTTATGCGTCTGATCTTATCTCAGCTAACAACATATAATTAGTAGATATCGATAAAAATAATAGTCGACGTTAATTAACATGAATGAAATGGCAATTGTCGAAGGTAGCTTTGAAAATATAGAGAAATTATAGAGACACTTAAGATAAATCGTAGAATGTTAATCGTAGAACATGTTCTTAACCACATTCTGAAAGTTTCTATAGAGTTTATGAAATGTCAGCTATTTATCAAAGATACGTATGAAACTCGACTGATGCAGACACTTTCCTGTTTCACTTCCAATTTAGCCTAACGTTTTCATCCCACTTATGGCTAGAAGCAAAGAATCAACGATAGAGAATCCTTGCTCTGTCGTAATGTTGAAAATATTGGATTGGCAACTAAGTTATAAATATAATAAAATATAATAAAAATATCGATCTGTTAATTAAATTGCACCAAGCGCCCAAATACTTGCACACGGTAGTGCACGTATTACAGGATCGTGCAATTTATCGCGATTGTGTGGGTGACTATAGCTCTTCGTCAAAGTAACCAGCGAGATTTTTGTGTTACCAGGGTGAATCAATTAGATTTCATTCGCGAATCGGGCGCTGGCCATCCGACGTCCTCGGATCCATAATACATAAAGAGGCTGTCGGCTGGGATTTGCAATTCCGAACGGTTACGAAGTTAGTTTGCCCCGGTAATGGGCGAAGAAACGCGGCGGTCGAGTAATAATTTCGTTCGACTATCGGCCACCGCAAAAAGGGGGTTGCAGAGGCGGAATCCTTCTTATTGTTCGCTCGTAATTGAGTTTTTCGCTAATATATTCTGCGAGCGTTCGATCTGGCCGACGCTCTCCTTTCCGGCTTTTTGCCGTTCGCCAGCACGCGATATTCGCTTGCGCTTTTTTCTTTACCGAGCTTTAAATTAGAATCTACTAGAACGTGGACCGATGTAAAGCAACTTTAGATTATACTGTTAGAAAATAGACGTGTGTACATTTGTTCGTACGAGCGAGGAACGAAAGAGAGGAAGACAAAAGGTAAACGCCATGAGACGAGCGCATCGCGTAAATGTTGAATGAATGAATGTGCAATAAAACAAAATCTTTTCTGTCTGAGATGTAAAAGAGAATAGAACGGTGTTCGTTAATACTTCAAGTTATTACGTTACATATAAAATAATTATTCTGTCATATATAAATTTCGTATTTAATAAAACGTTATATATTATTACTTTCACATATACGTTGCATGAAACGATTGGAAATGGATATGGATTTTACTGTATTAGAGAAAGAAATGAAGGAATTTTATGTTGCAAATAGTATGGGATGCGTTGATTGGTACAAATAGTATTAAGGTGTTAAATAACGAGTAATTTAAAGAGTCTAAATCATAGTTATAAGTAGATTGTAAGTAGCGTGTACTGGGGGTGTATCGATGGCCAGGCAAAAAACGCCACTGATATAATTTATGGATTATAAATACATACTATGAAATGTATATTACAGCATGTTTAATGTTAGGTTATGCATAATAATAAAGTACGCATAATCATGTAAGGGATTAGTAAGTATGGAACTATTCGTAAATAGAAACGATATAAATTACAGACTGTAAACAACGTGACATTAAGCATCAGATTATAAATAATAATAATTTCCTTTACAATTCGTAAGATAGAATTTCCGTGTACGTAATCAATTTTTGAAAGGAGAGCTACATTTATGAAGCAGAGGATATAATGGTACAAGTTGGTAATGATATCAGGCAATGAAAGTTCCACATGCCGCGTATTGCAGATTCTCTGCCATTTTGTTTAGCCCCGATACCAAGCCCGACGCATATTCAATTAACTAACTCTCAAATCGCGTTTGTTCCTTGTTACCGCATGAACCTTATTATTAAATTAATAACATCCCTGGTGTCTAATTTCGAGGAAATTTGGAAGCCAATAGACAGAATGTAACGTTAAACCTTCTCGTATTCATTTTTCGCAACTGGTAATGGAATTACGATTATGCCATTAAAGCAAAATGCAACGCTGCACATGTGCGTATTATGAAATTCCTAATTAAAGCTTGTTATTCCCGCGTTCAAATTTCACACAATGGACGATTGTACGATTATACCTTTTGTTCGAGTGAAATATGCAAGAACTTTGGAATCATATTTCCAACATTCACTTCCATTTTTTATATCCTGTTATAATGTTTTATATTCAAATGACGAGAGAAACAAAGAGAAATAAAAGAATATTGGCTAATTGAACAATTTCTCTGATCTTACGTTATTTAATAGTATTCCGGCTGTTTGTTATTTAACTGGAATATTTAAATCGACTAATTTCCTTGTTGTACAATGGTGTTTCGTTTGTCTGCCAAAATTTGTGTTTCCCTTTCAACAATCTTTTCTAATTTATACAATGAGATTTAAAAAAAAAACACTTCCTTTACGTATATATTATTACTCAGATGTGAAACAACGAAATTACCTTATTATAAATAATATTCATTCTTTTTAAAGGAAAAAAAAATATTCTCATTGCTGCTAAATTAATACGTATCTTAAACGAACTAACAAAACTAATTTCTTGAAACATTCTGGTAAAATCAGCCTGCCGAGAACAAAACCTAGAAACGGCACGTGGGGCGCCATTTTTTACACAGCAACCGCACCCTCCACCTATTAAAACGTCGGAACCGACATTCTCCGCTTCCAAATTTGATCACAACACGCTCGGAGTCGTGGCACACGGCCATGTTCGCAATTAGTGCCAATTAACCGGCTATATTTAGCGCAGCGGACACATTTTTGCAGAATCTCGTTATCCTCGTTCGCGTTTATCGGTCGGTGGTCGCTGGTATCGTTCAAAGTCTTCCTCTCTGCCTCTCTCTTCTCCTTTCCTCTTTCTGTTCCATTTCAAGATGATTAGCATACGAATGCACACGGCCTTGCCGCGCCATTGGATGTCGACAAGAAAAGAAGCATTGTACAGGATATGCAGAAATATTTGTCTTAATCCTTGAAAATGTATAAAGGAATTTGGATTGTTGAAGATTTGTAGGAAATTTTTCTGGGTTTGTCTGTTTATTTTCCCAGGAAACTTGTATGTTTCAACATCTACATTTGTTATTCAAAATTCAACATTTCACGCGCATTAATCTAACGTCGTGTTGAGCAATAAGCTCGTACGTATTTTACGGAAAATTATTTTCCTCTGTCATCATTTACACATTCAATTTTACACAAACTATGCTTTTACGTTCTTTCAATTATTCGATGGTTACTTGTTAACAAAATTTCCAAATATTGGAACAATCGATATATTTCTATATTAATGATGCAATTGTATATTATTCGAAAAACGATTAATTTAAACGAAACCATCAAACAACCAATGGTAGCTACCTTCTTTGATTTTATCTTCCGAAAGTCTACGGTTTCTATATGCTCACCTGCGTATGCATATTAATACATCTAATATTTAAAAAAGAGATGTTTAAATAAATAACATGCAAAATTCTATATATTAAATTATCGAGCGTTCCCACTGTTGCAAACGTAAACGTAGCCGACAAAATACGCGATTGACAAGCTTTTTCACGATCCTGGCGAATATTCCCGTAACACCGACGCGTAGCGTAATAATCCTCGCCTAATGAACAGTGAAACTTGTCGCTTGCGTATCTTGAAAATTTTGCAACGCCCGTGGCTCGCTTTATCCCGGACTATTTATCTTTCCAGGCATCGAATAAACGTCTGCCAGCGGCACGTTGCAGCGGATCGCCCGTAATAAATTTACTCTCGTTCGAATGAAACGAGCCGCAACTTTCTTCTGTCTCTTCCGTCGAGTATGCTATACGTATCTTTATGTCTTTCCAATAGTTCCTTCGGAGAAACGATCGTACGTGACCGCGTATCGACAACGTTTGGATAAGTATGAGAGATGGGCTCGCGATGTATGTGGAAATTTAAAAGCTTGTGTGGATTCGTAGATTAGCAAGTAGATTAGATGGAGAATTTATGAATCGGTAGGTTGTAAGATTTATGATTCGTAATTTATGTATACCTCTAGTAGATAATATTGTGCAGGTTGTGTAGATTTGTAGATCAGTGGGTAGATCAGATTCAGAATTTATTAATCAATACATTGTACAATCTGTGTTTCGTAGTTTGAATATGTATACGTACTTTCTGCAAATTATGCAGGTTGCGTAGATTCGTGGAATTAGTAAGTAAATTAGAGTGAGAATTTATGAACTAGTACGTTGCAGCATTTATGATTGATAATTTATGTATGCTTTTAGAACATTGTGCAGATTGCGTAGATTTCTACAGATTAGCGAGTAGATCAGATTTAGAATTTATCAATCAGTGCTCTGTAATTCGTAGTTCGTACATGTATAAATAAAATTGCGTAGGTTACGTAGATTCGTGGAATTAGTAAGCAGATGAGATTGAGAATCGACGAATCAGTACTTTATAATTTCTCATTAGCAGTTTGTATATATTTTTATCAAATAACATCCTATATCATAATAGAACATTTTAATAAGGTTGCAATTAAGTAGCAGAAAGTATTGTGAAGTATTATTACGCGACAGTGAAGTGTTATTGATATCGATGATTACAGTTCAAACTAAGCAGAGAGGCTCGAATATTCGAGTAGAAATTCGGATAAGAAATAATGCAATAATAAAATGTTCGTATTTAAACGTCAGGTATTTGAATAAAAATAGCGCGGTCAGAAAGTACAAATATCAAAGGATTCTGATGATGAAGTATTTGCACAATGGCACTCGGACAGAAGATTGGAATTAGCATAATATGCGAATAATAACAAAGTATTTAAAAAAACAATTAAAATATTCGAAATTTGTTAGATCGGGTGAAAAAGAAAAAATTCAAACGTTAGAATGTTTCGATAGCAAAGTATTGAAATGATGAAAATTCCAATAACCAAATATATATTTGCACAATGAGTTATTCGTTTAAAACACTTAACAAGTTATTCATTTAAATTCAACGCTGTGTATTCGAAGGAAAGTGACTGAACAACGCGACAACCTTCCCCGGCGGACCTTCTCTTCGTTCCAGCTTGCACATTTGCACATGTTCCGAATTCGACGCGTACGTGCGCCTGCACCGTCTCACAGAGTGGCGCATGTAACGCGATATCTCTTGCGTTTTCGTGCGCGAGCGCGCAATGCAAATTACAATGCAGCCCGTATAAGTGCACGTCCGGCATTGTCACGTCGAACGTGGCGCTCGCTTTCCTTTTGCACCGCGTCTTCGGCCAACCATAAATTTTACGACTTTCGACTTCGACAACCGCCACAAAGTTCAGACTTCCCCAGACTTTCGCAGCGTTTTTCTCCAGTTTGTATTCCACATACTGTCGTATGTTTTGCTTGGTACACTTTTGCGTCCTCGTTGAGGTCCAAATGGTCTCTTAGTAGCGTAGAAGCTTCGAATTTTATCGCGATTTCCTCCGATGTCCTGCGAGATTTATTTTACCGATTTTCATAGAAACTTTCAATAGCAGGTGCAATCTTTTGCTTTAATTATATCGTCACCACAAATGTATTTAAGCGGAAATATTTACAGATATGAAAGGTGCTACTGCACAATACGAAATTCGATACACCTGATCCTAATTAATCAATATATGTAAACGTTATAATATTAGGTTGTCCGAAAAGGTTCTTTCGTTTTATGAGGAAATAATAGACGTGCAAGGTTCTTTGTTTTATACTATTTTGTCGAATTACGTGCGATCCATTTTGTTCTGTTGAGATAAACACCGCGACATTTCACAGACTTGCTTTCACCTTTGTACGAAGGTTCACTGTTGTAAAAAACACGTTTGCGAAAGAAAGACACTTTCGGGACAATCTAATAGATACAAGGCAGCAACTTTTTCTAGCCACTGGATTTCCCTTAAGTTCTCGTTAAATTTCTCTATGAATTTGTCTTTCTATAAATACAAGGAAATGCCAGTCAACCTTTCGAATGTTTAACCGTACTCATAGCGCATGCCATGTACTAAATATTCTAAATATTCTGAGAGGGTTGCATTCTTACAATTTCTTGTATCCTACGTTTTTGCTATAGAAAGCTATTTTATAGAAATTCCATCATCGAGCCAAGCAAAACGTGGCACACAAAGACGATGATTCGTATAATAAACTGAATAGAAGGTGAAATGCACCATACGAGATCGTTTTTGAGATTTTTTCGTCAAAGGGAAGAGCTTCCTTTTTCAAATCAGAGAAATCAGAAAGGAAATTTGTAACGTGTTGTTGGTATCGGCGCCGCGGCGAGCCTCGAGGCGGCG
>NT_176944.1:189647-252573 GCF_000188095.3 Bombus impatiens
GGCGCCGCGGCGAGCCTCGAGGCGGCGCGGCGTCCCCTTCATGCAGAATTTCCATTGAAAGATTCGCAGGACCCCCAGGGGGTGGTCGTGACGAGTGTCGGCGAATGTGTCGGCCTCAGGGGCGGAGAAACTTAATTCACTGCCCTCCCTCCTCTTCCTCTCCTTCCTTCTCGGCCTTTATCCTTCGCCGTTCTACTCTCTCTCTCTCTCTCTTTCTTTCTTTCTTTCGTTTCCTTTCTCTCTTCCATATCTCTGGGCTCACCTAGAACTCGAGTAAAGCTTACCCTCCAGTTCCAAACGAATTGAAAAAAAAAATAGCGAGAGAATTTCATACTTGTACCTTTGAAAAATGGTAATTTTGATAATTAATTTTGTTATCATTATCAGCGCGACTCTGTATTCCACTATGTGTCTCCAATTCCTTGTAAAAGGTACTTTGTAAAAGAAGAAAGATAATTAGTAAGTCGTTCTTCCTTTGATTGTTGTAGCCTTTGCTTACGTCCGCGTTATCTTATACGCGAAATTCTATTTTAATAAATCACCAATCAATTGAACAATAAATATATTTGTTTATTTGAAAAATTGATCTTCGATTTCAGTGTGTTGCTTCTTCTTTGTAAAAATGTTAGAGAATATATGTGTCCACGACTGTTCAGTCTCTGAACTTACAGAATTTGTCTCATCAGAAATGTTTATATTTTGAGTACCTGATAATTGCTTTGTTGGCTTCAGTATACTGTCGATTGCTCGTTCTGGAATTTTAAAAGGATAATCGTAACTCTAATTTTAAATAGAAAACTGTCGGAATTGTTTAAAATGAAGTTCCACCGTGCTTTCAGGTGCTGTGATAGTTTCTTCGTAAATTGAATTTTCTTCCGTTTCAAAATTTCCGTGTTCTTTTTCCTTAAGAAGCTTCCATCTTTCAAATTGCGTTATACAATTGGCAATTTTTTGATCGTCCTACTATATTCGACTAGAAGAGAGCGAAGTTAATTCGACGCTTGTTCTTCGATCTCGAATTTCGAGTTTAGCTCGAAATTTCGGGCGAAGACTGCTCTATCAGCGTGAATTAAAAGCGATCATGCGAAAGAGCCAATACAGCATGAACGAAAAAAAGACAACGTCGATCGACGAAACGAAACTTCCGATGGCCTGTTTTACGCGAAAGAGCGATTCCACCTTTTGCGACAAAGCTTCTCGGTTCGCTTTTACAGCTTCTCACGTCCGATTCCATCTAATCGACAGCTTTTTCCTCGTCAGGAAGAAACGACTACCATTTGTTCCATTTGTTCTACCGATCGAGGAACAAATGAGTTGTGCAATGTGGGCTGGGTAAGAAAAAGAAGTAGCTACTTCGATATCAAATAAACTAAATCGATATCAAAAAAACAACGAGTCCATGATACGTAATAATTGAGATTTAATTGAAATCATATTGATTTATTTAGTTCATTCAGTGGTTGATTCATTGAACGCAGAAAGTAAATTCGAAATTAAAAAAACAAACAAAAATACCTGAAGTATCCGTGACTGGACTAGAGCTTCGTAAAACGGAGAAGAGAGGAATCAAATCAAGCAAACCAATTAATTTGTTACACGATCATACAATACCAGTTGATTCTTAACCGAGACCCTACGAACTCGATTAACACGTTCGCTCCAGCTCCGATTTTCATTTCGTACTGTGCTATAAGCTGAGAGCAAATCTTCGTACGATAGCCTGTCTTTATATCGTGAAATACATTTTCACAATTTCAAGACGTTTATTTCAAACGTCATCCAAGTCGACACCAGGAATATTCTAAAATAACATGTCCATGTTCTTACTCCATTTTTCAAAAAGAAAAGAAGGAAAGAAAAGCAAATGTAATTAACCAATCCTCGTATATCTGATTGGTAATAATATTGTAAATAAAGGTAACTTTATCACAACACGATGAAAATTCTACTTAAAAAGCAACAGATATTCTTTGATAAGATAAACTTCGCAAATTTTAAACACGGTTTTCTCATTTTGCAAACCAATGAACATAGAACAGTTAAGCACTGGAGCGGCTGGACTATCAGCCGACTCGAGTGCGCGTTGTACGCAGTGACCGTGTTAAGTGAATTATAAAAATCCTTCAGAAATGAAAAAGAATGGATAGAGCAGCAGCGATACGAAGGTTCGTAAGGCGGAGAAATTACATGTTCAGCAAAGAGTCCCAGCTGCATATCCCTAAGGGTAATGCAGGTGGAAGCGGTTGGTCGTAATGTAATAATTTGCCCGTGGCCTGGGTCAAACGTCGAGTTCCGTTCGCAGTGGACTCTGTTCACAGGTGTGTCGTGAACGAACAGAAAATGAGAGAGAAATAAAAAGTGACGAGGAAACGTCGCGAATAATTTCGGGCCCATCTACCGATGGCCACAAATTTATGACGAGGTAGTAAAAGTCTGACTGACTAATTCTGTTACTTTTACGAGCTTCGCGGATAAGACCGGACGACGCGACGGTCATCATTTCACGTTTGCCTGCTTTCGTTGAGAATTCTCCTGTTAGTTTATGATCCTTTCATTTCCTTATCTTCCCTCCTTTCTCTCTGTTTTACATTCTCCGCTTATTTTTCCCTCTTCTTTCCTGGTTTTCTCTTGCTCTGCATTTCTCTTCGTTTTGTCTCCCTAACTTTCGTGTTACACGGTGGCTAGTGAAAATATTGTAGGACCACCCCTGGGAATTTTCCAGATATTATATTTCATTTTGAAACATTTCGAAATTTCATTATCGATGTAATGAAAATCATGATGCGGTTGTCGTGGGTGTATTGGTCGAGTTTGATACGAATTTGAAAATGTATTTGGAAGTTAGAAGATATTTATTGGAACATTTCGCAAAAATCACCGAGATATCTGAACGATCGATCGTGTATTACTCGACATCAATTTTTCTCAGGAGCTCCTTTGTCGAGTCCCACTCGACGTTCTTTCAGACCCACTTTTTTTGTGAAACGTGCGAAAGAAAAGCAGGATTGCATCCTGGAAATGATTTCAAGATATATCATACACTTAGAAATTATAAAATATAACAATAGCGTGAATAAAATTGGTATTTAATTGAATTTGTTTCCCCTTTTATTTATTTAAATTGCCTTATTTTTTGGTTAAAGTAAATTTCAGATAAAACACTAAAAAACGTCTGGGAGCTGCTGCTAACGAAATTGAAATAAAATTCGGAGTGCAAATTCTGTAGCACTAATTCTAAGTTCAAGATTACTATTCACATTGTATACTAACTGCTCATCAAATATACGTTTGTAATAAACGTAACTTCTACATACATTTTTCGATTGCTGTCAAATATTACTATCGTAATTACGACAGTCGTGTCTCACTGTAACGCTAACGAAGTTTCAAAATGTTTCGTACAACGTATATAATACATTCATAAAAATCTTTTATGGTGAATGTTCGTACACTTTCGTGAGCCACTTTATATCTCTTCACATAGCTACTTTCCATTCTAACTTTGTTATTACAAGCTTCACGTATTTCAATATGAATTAATTCGAATCTTATTTACTATTCTAAACAAGTTCGATATCTTGGTCGTTGATACCAGTTTCAGTAATAAAAAGCATACTTAATGCGGTGAAATATTTTCATAGACAAGGTAATAAGCGGCATATCTCTATTATCGACAAATGAAGATAAAATAAGACAGCGATCGAACGAATTTAAACTAAATATCATTTCCTTTGTACTTTATACGTTCTCCTAACGATTCTCGGTACTTTCCATCGTAATTAATGTCTCTTGCGATTTTATGGAGTTTCTGAACCGAAAGAGGATATTCTTAACAAGATAATAAACCGAATAGCCATTTCTATGCCCGAACTGAACTCTTATCTTCGCATCTAGCACTCGAAATGACTACCTTTCAATTTCGACGCAACCTGTTCGAACCTAATCATCGATCTCTTTACGAGCTGAAATTATCCAGGTGTTCCATCAATTCGCGAACCTATTCGATACATTGACACGTGTTATGATACTTGACATTCAAAGTACGATTCAGGCCTCGCCGTTATAGCCATTTGCGTGTGATATATTTGCATATTGTACACGTATATCTAAATAATAATCTAATCTATATCTTTGAAGTTTCAAATAATAAATTGTTTAAGGAATAACTATTACCGTTCACGTCAGGAACAATCTAGTTATTGAAAATTCTGTTGAAATTTCAATGAAATTTTCATTACATCGTTACCGAGATTCTATCACTTACATCTCGGAGTATTATACTTTATTATTACATGTATGGAAAATTATATACTATAAGATATTTATTTATTTTCATAGCAATACGTATATTGTTCGAACGAATATTTAATAATCATGTTTGTGTGTACCTGCTCATCTATTCAAATTTTTCTCCAAACTGACTGCCTTCGTATCACAGCAAACTGTACAATCTTTTATCGATCACCTGTTTACGAGTTCGAGATGTTCAGACGCGACGAGTTTGTCAGCTGCTCCGTGAGGATATCTGATATCGTTTAATAATCAAAATAATCAATTCTCTGAAAATGAGCAAATAGATCAATGATCCAAAAATTCATAAAATATATGTGTGAGAAATTATCTTTCTCCTGTTAGGTATTTTTCCATACAACTTGCGTTTCGATTTTTCGAATACAGATTGTTTATTAACGTACATTAACTAATCAGAAATGTTCTATCTGGCAACTGTTATAAAAGCATTTTGTATTTATCAGGAAATTCCTCTCGGGCAGAGAGAAATGGGATATTTATTATCAAGAAAGTCGTAAGGAATGTAAAGCCGTAATAACGAAATTAATCGTAGAAACAAATTAGCCGTTAACATCTAATTTACAATATTTTACCACATTCTTCGTTTGTCATTATGTTCAAACAACGAATACATCTGACTGCAACTGTTACAAAAATTAGAAACGACTCGTTTTAACATCCACATCGAACATCAACATCGCTTGAAACATTCCACTTGAACATTCCTATGATATCCCGTAGGAAAAATTCGTCGTCGCGTCGTTGTAATTCATCTCCTCTAACCAACCGATAATGGCACCTGTGCCTTTCGCACTCTGATGCCTACGACTGCATAAACCAACACTCACGCAGTGTGCTTTCGTGAGTATGTGTTTGAATACACGTTTACGGAAACGCGAATATATTTCTATAGGCGATGGTATTAGTAGCGCGTGTAATTTTTTGTACAATAATAAGAAAATATTTTATAGCGATATTTTAGGTTTCAATGTGATAATTATTTTTTGAAATAATAAATACTTGAATAAATATTATTATAAATAAATATAATAATAATAATAATATTAGAAAGATTAGTATCATTAGAAGTAAATAATTACTAACTGATATTACTAATATTATTGCTATTATTATTATTATTACTATTATATAAGCATGTATTAATATTTATTTATGCATCAATTATTTTATGAAATAATTACTATATTGAATATTATTAGTATTCTATGATTAGTGTTATTAGAAGCAAATAGTTATTTGCTAGTATCATTAATATCAGTGATATTAATATTATCAACGTTAATAACGTCGTTAATATCATTTGGTTGCAATTAATTAATTAATAATCTTTTATTCTATAATACTTTTACTGTTTTCAGACAAGTAAAACAAAAAGAGATATTTCATGGCCCGATGTAACAAATGTTTTCTAAGATAATAAATAACTAAAGGAATTAATAATAAGCATATACACTAATAATAATACCAATATGTAGTACAGTAATATTAATAACAATAATACTAATAATATCAGAATATTGTCAATAATTAGTCAATAAAAAATTGTATAATGTATGGTATTCTTATAGTTTCTAGACACCATACGTCATAGTATTTTGAAATACTGTCAGAATATAAAATGGTACCTATCTGTTCCATTAAATGTTCCATAAAAAATACGCATGTCCGTAATAAAGAATCAGAAAACAAAAATAGGCGGATGTAGTTTGAGTTTTGCTTTTCTTCTATAAAATTATACGCGTGGCCGAACTTGTACCGATGGCGAAGCAGGTGCCATCCTGGCTCGTAATGTAATAATCCAGCGGGTCAAACGGCTATTGTCGGCTACAGGTGTTGCCATCGAGGAACGGCCACAGTCAAAGTGCAACAAAGTTGACTGCCGACCGCAGCCTTTATGGGACCACACAGCGCGCCACGGTTCATGGGAGAGAAATCGAACCATGCGTTACGCGTAATTTGAGAAGCTACCACCGGGCCAAGAAAAATCGTAAAGGATGCTCCTGCTCGCTTGTAATTACAGGGTTGCCTCTAATTGAAGCGGTATTGGCAGAGGGGAACTAGGATTTCGACAGGAAGTTCGAAGGTTATAGGTTCGTTTTGAAAATGATTGGAAATTGATTGGTGACTGATTGGACGATTTCAGGATATCTGGAAAAAATTGTTCGTCTATATATAATCTACATACCTACTTGAAATCACTTGCGCTCTTTAATCTATTTTTCAGGACAGTTATTGTAATTCAAAGATTTAGGACAGTTGTTATAATTTTGTCCAACTTGCCAAAGTTACGGATAAATTACGTTGTAACAATACATCCAACTTTGTGCAATAAAGGGGATGTAAATTAAAGAAGAATTACTATCGATTGGAGAACTGACAATCGTAGTAGTTTAAGTCAAGATTTTCACAATTTAATCGCAAATCGTAACTTTTATCATGCACCAGATTCCAAGTAGCATCCATTTAATTTTGTAATTAAATAAATTTATTTCATGCTACGGTATAATTTTTTTTTATAATTTGAGGAAATATAATGAGCTTTTTTAGAACAATAAACGCAAAATGTAACGCAAGAATGACAATGGACTTATAACGCTATGATTCTTAATCCTTCAATTAGTAAAATAAATCTATATTCTCATCGATCGTCAATTTAAATCCTACTTTGTTGCAAATAAATCTTCGATCAAGATAAAAGTGGCCACTTTAAAATTGATCCCGGAAGCGGTCAGGGTTTTGCACGGGATATTCATTCGAAGAACGATATCGTGAAGTCCACATAAACGGTGTTCAATAAAGAGATACTTTGGCTTGATTGACGTGCGCTTGATAAGAAAGCGATAGTGATCGAGGACTTATGACTTCTCTTTCTTTTTTTGATCGCAGACAATCCTCCTGGGCGATAGCGGTGTTGGTAAGACATCTCTGCTGGTCCAGTTCGATACCGGAAGATTTCAACCGGGAAACTTCGCAGCAACTGTCGGCATCGGCTTCACGGTACGTGCCACGTCAATATTCAATATTTATTTGTTTGTTTAGACGAAAGCCAGTGGCCGTGGAAGCATTTGACTTGCAATCCGAATGCAGATTTTGTGCAAAGAGCACAAAACCGATTCGATGAATATAACAAGAAATCAGGTTGGAATTTTGTAAAATATTTATTTAATTTTTTTACTCTTTGAATATCATTCTGTGAGAAGATTGGAAGTTTGTGTTTGAAAAGGAACTTTGATATTCTACGTTAATATGGATCGGATTAATGAGAAGAATTGAAAGTATTTAGAACAGGATCGATGAGCAAAAATGAGATTTGAAATTTTGCGTTTGGAATAGGATTATCGACACAAATTTTACAAGTCAGTTGTCCGCATCATTGACTTTCGTTCTTTCAACCCCTTAAGAGATCGGTAAATATTAGGAAAATAGTGTCAATAAAACACACGTCTTCGTTGCATTGCTTTATTAAAGAAATGTCTACGAAACGATATCAAAAATAATTTTCCAGCTGAATCTTGTAATTATTACGATATTATGGAGCATTATGGAGATAAAATGTTCTATCTTTCGCGATACATATGGCAAAAATGTATCTTAAGGGGTTAACCTAATAAAATGATCATGAAGTATCTATCAAGAGCAGATATGATTTAGCGTAAGTATTGATTTATTGATTTTCATGAGAATAACAGTGACTTGGTTTTTGAATTTTTCATCGCACAAAAAGATAACATCGATTAGTCTTTATTTCTACGTTTCCTTAGGATGTACTCCGGTTAAATGGATAAAAAGAAGTTGATTCTCGAATAACGTTGAAGCTTTGTTGAGAGCGTTTTATGGATATTATTCTTAATTGCAACGAGGAAATACTCGATCGTTGGCTGAAATAAAATTCTCCTTCTAGAGTTCGCTTCGCCAATTAATTTTATTCCGTACTCGATTTTGTCCTACTTTCTTTACTTTACTTACCTGCTTTCATTATACCTACCATTCCTAATTTTCCCCAATTATTTGACTTCATTTATTTTCTAATTTGAACTCGCTTCCTATTTCCACCAGCTGTCTGACAGTCTTCCAATTAATTCCTTTATTCTGTTAAAGCCATCGCATAACGTATTATTCGACGAATAATACTTTTTGAAAATACTTTTCATACCAAACCTATACTTAAACATACCTCAAAATAACTGAATTATGTCAAATTTTCTGTAGTCAGAACTCAGAACATTTGCATTTAAATCGAAGATCGACAATTAATATTATCATTATACATCTGTGTTATGGAGTATCTATCATTAAAAATAAAAAAAAAAAAGAAAGAAATTCTAAATTTCGATGCGTTGGGTACTGATATAATATATTCTACAAAATCTTAGAATTCGTGTCGTATATGTTCATTGTACAATAATTTTCCTACAAAATTTCAGAATACTAATCACATAATAGAAAAGTTCAGAATATCATTCATATAACATGCGTTTACTGTAAATCACGTTTTTCAGCAAAACCTCAGTGTACGCGTATCCATGAAAATATACTTTCGTCTTGCGATAACTTTCCTACAAGATTACAGAATATTACATATTTATATATAATCATACGGAGTACATTATTCATATAATATATTTTACGCTATAATCCCTTTTTTAATGGTGTACGCCATAAATGTATTTTTAAATCAGTAGAATCGCAAATTACGGTTTCTACGGTGAAATATCCTCTTCTGGCGTGAATCTTAAACGAATTATAAAGTGCCATTTCCCTTCGTTAACGGGATTGCAAACGAACGAAATTTGATGCAGAGAAATATTAAGAAAACGTTGCGCGTTTTACAGGCGCAATTTCTTGCGTTTACAGGCGTCGCGGTGACAGCCCATTGCGACGCAGGGTCGCGCGTCACATTTGCGTGTATCAGCGTCTACCAATGCGAACGATGCATTTATGCATGAGGCTGAAAGGCGCGCGCGACGCTTTTACGCGCTGCCTCGCGGACGTTTACTTGCACGCGCGCGCCCACCAAATTTACGATCATTCCTCGGCTATGTATTTGTCACTCTTACGTCTTGAGTTCTCCAAGTATTTCCATCTTTTTGTATGCTTCATATTTCAAAAAGAGAAGGAGAGAATATTTTTATTAACCCTTTTAACCCTTCAATTTCTATAAGTAATTTAGATTACGATGTGACGTACGCGTGAGTTTTGTCAGTTTCTAATATCTCGCGATGTTTTATCACCGATACAATAGAACGTATTAACGCATTAATTTGTTGATAATAGAGAAATTAATTATTTGACAATAGAATATGTCGATGACTAAAGTTTCGCGATGTTTTATCACCGATACAATAGAACGTATTAACGCATTAATTTGTTGATAATAGAGAAATTAATTATTTGACAATAGAATATGTCGATGACTAAGTTTCGCGATATTCTATCACCGATACAGTAGAACGTATTAACGCATTAATTTGTTGATAATAGAGAAATTAATTATTTGACAATGGAACATGTCGATGACTTGTTACAGGTACTGCAGAAATATCAATTTGTAGCGCTTTTTGGAGAAAAATAGTTTCAAAATTCAATGTTAGTTTATCATTAAATAGATATCTAGTCTTTGCATTGTATTCATCTTTATCAGTGATTGTTGTTATTTCTATACTCAGAGGTAGGATCACAAAAAAAACCTTTATTGCACGCGCTTAAAAAACTAGGGATAAAAACAAAAAAGCATCTTAAGCCTATCGATTAAATCTATCGATTGTAACTGGGATTATCTTCTACTTACTATTTTTTATAACTAATGCATCTGCATATGGATGGCGAGCACGAACTCACGTTGTCATTTTCAACAATGGTATTGTTAATTTGCTTGCAAATTGTACGTTGATCCTTTTTAGGAGGATAAAATGATGTGTAAGAAGGAGTAAGAAAGTGGATCGTGGTTCTTCAAAATATGCCCATGTACATAAAATACAATAAACGAAAATATTATTTTTGATAAATTTATATGAAGCACATATAAATGTAATTTTTATACAGCAGAAAGAAACGGTCAAGAACTATTTGTTGCGTATAAAAACTCAAATTTCAAAGTACACTTACAATACATGTACAGTAAGCCATCGATGTCAATTCTTATAATTCCTATTGTAGTGAATTATAATAAAGCGAACGAGGAATGTAAAATTGCGAGTAATGCGAGAAAGCAACTTCCGAGTGGTGCTCGTAAAGCTCTAACAATATAAAAGCAATTACAAAAACATCAGCTCGTCAAATAGGCTGACTTGCAATTTTATTACAATTTTTAATACTTTCGACTAATACAGTTCGATTCGTAAGAAAAATGTCTCACATCGATTAAAGAATTGACCGATTAAATAATTTTAATAAATATTCTAACATAAAGCTTTCAAATGTAAAATTCTACAGTTTTAAACTCTGCGCGAATTCTCATTCTGCACTGCATCCACGAACGTGAAATTTTCACACAGAATTAACAACATTAACCAAGAACAATTGCCTAGGGTAAAACACGATTTTACCAATACAGAATTTATAACCTTTTACATTAAACAATATCGCATGATTATATGATATGTGCGATATATGAGGAAAAGTTTGCTTTACTTTAGTCCATCATCCATCGCTTTAGTCCGCCATCCAGCCCATATCGAATCGCAACAGGGGATAGCAGTCGTTTATTCGCGATACATGAAGTAATATTCAATATCGTCTAGTTAATGAACACGTGAGTCGACATAAATTACAATCGCGAAACGTATCCGCGATAAACACACCGTTGGTGGCTTTTGTTGTACCGTGTACAATGTGCACACAATAATCGAATACATAAGCATCGCCGGCCAGATGAAATTCAGTGATCGATTATTTTTAATCTCGAACGGTATCCTTTGGAAATTTATAATTTTCCCGTGATCATATTATTTGGAAGTTCGATTTTGAAAGAGCGTAGTAATTCGATGTTTTAGATCTGTTCGATGTTTTAACGATCAAAATTTATGAATGATATACAATATAATGCATAAATGATATACAATATAATGATAAATGATATTTATGCGCGAAGAAAGCTTATGGTCTACTTTCATTAGCTCGTACTTCTTGAACAATGAAATAAAATTGGCCAATTAGAATTTGTTCATTTACTACGGTTGAAGGTAATTACGCGACAAATATAGTGCTCCTTTTCTACATCTTTCATTGTAAAAAATGCGACGAACCGTTTTTGGTTACTTGATAATTTTAGGATAATTAAGTATATATACCATATTATCTTTCAAGATTAAATTTCAGGATTAATCGTGATCGATATATGTTCTTTCCTTTAAATTTATCACTTAGAAGCAGTTAACTGGCTTCTTTGATATCGAAAGCTTTAGGTTGAAGTTATTAGTGGAGAATTGAATCTCTTCCGAATGAAAACTACCCAGGGATGTCATAAATATTCATTGGGCGAGAAGGGCACAGAGATTGATCGAGGGAATTTTCTCTAATTATCATCGTCCAGACGCTTTTCACTTGTCTCGTTTCGTGGGATGAGTTGACGTGGTACGAGCCGTTAATGGTTTTCCCATTTGTAGTTCTGCTTCGCCTAACTATGATTAAGGAGAAACGAAGGATTTCATCGAGTCACGTCTGTGAATAAAATAATTAAGTACCTGACGTAATTCTATCAAATTCTTTATTCTCCAACTATGAAACAGATTTTTCAAAAATCGACGAGCTGGATTAAAAAAAAGAAAAGAAAAGAAAGAAGCATTTAAATTATGCAACGTCAACTTGTACAAATTGATCAAACTCCTATTTTAGGAAATGGATACTTCATTTCCTCGCACAAGAGACCCGAAATTCGAATTCTGATTCGGACGTCTCGGTCGTACGTATCGAAATTTAATAGAAATCGAGGGAACTTCCAGATGGAAATCGGTATTCCTCAGGTTTATACGTACACTTTCAAGTCGTGGCGGACGGACAGCTATCCAGGCAGCGGTGCACCGTATCGTCGAGAAAGTTGAAATTGCTCTATCAAACAGCCGTTCCACTCGCAGATTTCTCTCGTAACACGTGTCTATCTCGTGATGGCCGTGTTTCGTCTCACGGCTTTCCCGCGAAACTTTCGTCTCGTTACGAGTGTCTCGCGTCCATACAGGATCTCGATCGAACCTGGTTCTTCCATTATACGAAATATTAATTATACGATATATAAACTTATCGTTTGTTAATTATTTCATAAAGTTATTTCTGGATAGTTTGTATTCTAACGTTTCAGCGTTTATGTCGTATCTGTTAGTTTCAATGCTTGCAAATTGCAGCTCCAATTGAATCGTTTAAAAGCTACATTGATTGCCCTCGTGCATCGGAAAGCAAAGAAAAGCAACGATATTAGAAATATCGTGTTTTAAAATGTACGTTGAAACGTATGATCGTTCGTGCTGTCTTTATTGAAACGAGCAAACGATGTATTTATTGAAACAAGCGATTCGTTTTTTGAGAAATTCAGTGTAAACGAAATTGTGAAACTTACACAAAGCGGAGCTAATTTTAGTTTCGCTTTACACAAGTTCAATTTCCACCTGGACGTTAACATTTTCAATTAAAACGGCTACAAACTTTCAATCGCGATTAACTGAACGCTAACAAGAAGTTCGTGGAAAAGTATGAAAATGCAAAATTGTAGGAAGAAAGAAGAAAAATTATAATACAACATTTATGTAGGCTATATTTAAATTATTACAAGAATCTAATATAAATCCATTATGCGCTGCATTATTATACTTCTCACCATCTGAGAACTCTTTAACGTTATTATTTTCAATTAAAACGGTCGCAAGTTAGCAATCGCCATTAACCCGCCTTTAACAAGAAGTGCGTGCAAGATATACGAAAATGATAAAATGATAAAGAAGGCTAAGAAAGGTCTCTACACAGTATTTCTACGTTATACTTAAAGCACGATGGTCTGTTGTCACGAACGAGGCCGAAACAAGCCTCGTGTTTTCCTGTAATCGCCGGTTGTAGTTTTACGCGTACGCGGAACGAGGCGGCGCACCGGCGGGCAAACGTCGGTAAAAGCTAATTAATTAGCATGAACTTACAGTTCAAATCCGTTAGAGTTAATCACCGTGCACTGGATCGAACAGTACGAGTTTAGTCCTAATTAAAACCTTACGCAGATTTCACGTTGGCCGGAGTTAATTAATTTAACTTGGGTCCAACGACGACGTCGCGTTGCTGTTTGTAGCTGCATAATTAGAGGAAGAAAAGACGTAGGCTGATGAGCCTGTTGCCATCTATAGCTCTAGCTATTAATCTTGTACCGGTCGATTGATTGAGATAAAGATATTTGTAGAATACAGATTATAGTTTCTTTTTTTTTCATTTTTATATTGTCGACAGGAATAACGTTTGCAGTAATTATTAGTTAGTTAGTTTATTGATAATTCCATTTTTTAGGACAAAGGTGTGGTTTATGTTAAATATTATCTTTACTCATCCCTCCACTCCCACCACAAACGCTTTCTTACGTGTATTGCATTTAAATCCTTTCCTATTTTCACTTTATCCCATTTACTCCTTCTCCAGATACTCTTGCTTCTCCTTTTTTCTTTTTTTCTTTTTTTTTTTAGTAATTATCATTAAATTATCATTTTTAGTAAAAGAATTATTTCATGTACGTATTTCATTGTTATTCGTGTATTTGATTTCTTGAAAATGAACTAATGAAGTTATACAGAAGAGTTTACAAAAGAGAAGAAAATAAAATTTCTTTTACCTACAAAATATTAAAATTCAGATGTTAGAATTATCCTCTTATATAAATGATCGTCTATATTTTTTGACCTATATTAATATTGTTAATTCTTTTTATCTGTGTTGTGATTCTTCGCCACATGTTCAACATTTACGATATTTCATGTGCATTTTTGGGGAATTGAAATAATAGTAGGAAATAAAAATTAATTTCGAACAATAATAAAAAAATGTCATCGAAACATTCCGCTTGTTCAGAATGGAAAACAAACAACATTACATATGTAGGAAAAGCATGGTAAAAAAGAAGTCGATGCGTATCTGGGTTAATTAACTTTTCGTAGAATTTCACATGTATTTTATGAAAAATTATTTCATTCCATTATTGATTTAATTAACTCGGTAGTAGGTTGAAGATGAAAACTGGACAAATTAGAAGAGAAAAGAAAAATGAAAAGAATCTTACGTGTTTTATCTTCTGTAATTAAGAAAAAAAACTAAAAAAAAAAAAAAAAAGGAATAAACTTACGAAACTTCCTTAAGGCTTATGACAAAACGACAACGACAGTTTGAGAACAGGATCGAAGGCAAGTTTGCGATTCACGAAGCTTTCGCTTCTTCGACGCAATTCCCAGTCACTAGGACGTTCTAACGAATTACATAATTATCGAGTCAATGAGATTCAGATCAAGCGAGGCAAACAGATAAGCACCATACAAGCGATTGCGTAATGGTGTACCGTCACTTCCGCTCCGTACGTGCAGTACACGTCGAATATTTACGTCAGAACTCGATTCTGAGATCGTGAAAGTGGAGAAAGAAAGCTCGTAGAAGAGCGTCAAATACAGTTAAGAAATGATATAGTTGAACCGATAAGTCGTAGCGCACATTTTTTTTTTATAGTTTGCGAGAAAAATTATTTTTTATTAAACTGATGGTTTTCTTGAAAAAAAAGGACTCTATAGATATATTTTCTATTGAATTTTTATTTACTTCCTAAATATGAAAAGAAGAAAGTTTTTTTTAGAAAAAACTACTATAATTATCAATTGAAAACCAGTTAATATTACAAAACCAAGACGAAAACTCTTGATGCGATTTATCCAATTCACCGTTTTATCTTGTGCAACCTTTTCTTAGAAAAGATTTCAAGGATGTGGAAAAAACGAATTCCTCTACTTTTATATGATTTATAATGATTTATTATGATTTATGATTTATCGAAATAAATTAACGCTATAAAATTACAGATAAAAAGAATGTGGCTTGGTCCACGACAATTTTCCTCTCGTCGCCATAATTGTCTAACAATTTATCGAATACGTAATACGATAAAATACCAAGTTTTTCTTTTTTTGAATAACGATGATTAATCTTTCTTATTGAACTCGATGGTCGATTTTTGACGCGATACTTGGTCGCCCAGTGGAGCACGATGCTCTTACACTTGATCGACCTCTGCTCTATTTTAAAGTATCGCATTTACACTCGGATACTCTTGGCTGGCCGTTGAATCGGTAGCAGTAATACGCGTTAATAACTGTTCGATTATTTTTATTCCTGGTGCGATCGACCAAACGTTAATGCGACTATACGCTCGAACGGTTGGATTGTTCGTTTCCGTTTCTCTTCCGGGTATTATTAGATGTGCATATGGTAGGATGAAAGCTTCGGTATATCGTATAAACATATAATAAAACACAGACGTGGCCAAAGAATATTTCATGATTATTCAATTAAATGTACCACTTATAAGCTATTAGAATTCGAAAAAGGTAGAAATCGAAAAGAAAGAAATGTTGAGAAGATGGATGGAATTGGAGAGAAAAAAAGATGAACGAAGAGTCGAAGGAAAAAGTCGTCGCTACGAGTGACGGAAGTTTTAATCTGAGAAAATTGTGGATGAAAGCAACGAAACCGTAATAGAAAAATTTGCATGTATTACTGCCAGATGTATTATACTGCTTTCAACGCGTGGAGATTTATAAAGGAGATCCTTTAGATAAGTACGAATACTATTGTTTTGTGTACTTGCCGTGATTGCTGAAAGTTTTTAGTAATCTGAACTCCTATTTCGGTTAAAATTATGCACGAGTATAATCCTTCTTCTAGAAACTTTAATAACATCGTGTTTTATAAATTAATGAACATAGGTCTGTGTATCTGCGGAATAACCCTTAATACGAATGAAAAGAATGCATTTCTACCTTGATACTTTGCTAATTGTATCAAAACGACGAAAGTACATAATCGATAAAATTTAGAAATTTATACAAATCCAACAAGTTCGTGTCAATTTTGACGAGGCAATGATCAACCGAACTTTGATACTATTAATTTGTTCTATTAATTTTATAACAAAAGACGCTTAAAAATCGTGAAATTGTAAAGGAAAATAAAAAAAAAAAGATCCACTAGCAGATACGTGAAATAAATTTAACGACAACCACGGCAAATTAACGCGTCGTTCAGAGGGGCGTGGGTCCGCGTTTTTTAAATTTTGTAAACGTTACGGGTGAGAAGCGTGAATCGTTGTTTGCCATTTTATTCGATTCGATATTCGTCTTCGAAAAAGCATGTGTACGTAAAATTGATCTTCACGGTATATCGTCAACAGTATGTTAAAATAATTTCATCTATTTTCTATCGTTGCAATATTTCTATGAAATTGAAATTCGCGAAATTGTCCTGCATTAATAACATCCTGCAAATATAGATACAAGAAAGCGTCTGAGTTAACGTGCTCTCAAGTCGCTGATCCAGGCTGAATTAAACGGATCAGGGTTAATAAGACTCGCTTATTTAACCAGTTCACAGACGGTTCGGCTGGTTTCGTGTCGAGTTGCCATAGTTCCGCGTTTCAGAAGCGGTGGCACGAGCGGCCCGCAAATTACAAACTTGCAAAACTTGATTGGCAGACCGGCCATTATTAGGTAATTCCAGGTAGCACCTGTGCCGGGCTATTAACCAAGCTCTCGATCAATCGTCTCGATGGCATACGGGACGAAGTGAATTTCGTGGAGGAACGGCCATAATCAGGGAACACGGGCAAGCGAAAAAAAGGTAAAAGGGGAAGAGAGCAAGAAGCGAAGACGAGGAAGAATTTGAAACGGAAAGGAGACAGGCCATTAATCGATCGGACGATGAGGGTTCCGGGAAGACTATTCTGCGATTAATTAACACTTTCTCAGCTTAAACAGGTTAATGGAATGATTGTGAAGCCAGCGAACGAAACGTTCCATCGATTAATAGAAATTGATGTGGGGATCATTGGGAATTGTTAGGTATGGGAAATTGAGATACGGAGGTGTATGGTTGCGGTTAAATGGAAAGAAACTGTATAATGGTGTGATTATGGGTACAGGATTGTATGGGTGAGACGAGTTGTATTGATTGTATGGTAGATTGAAGCTTTTGTTTCTAAATTTCGTAGTCACGCGTTTGTGCGTTGAAAGTATCATTGTGTGATATTTTAAGGTACTTTAGATATTCCAGATATAGATAGTTTAGATATTCTGGCAGATATCATAACTGTTACAAGACGAATTTTAAAGGTCCTCGTATAAATGTTAACATCTTTAATTAACAAATGTTAGTTACGAATAACTGTTATAAATGGTAAAAATTTGTTTTATTATTGGTAATTATTATCAATGATGGTAATGATCGCCAATCATTATCAATCATTATCAATTTCGTTTTGGTCGTGAATAACCATTATCGATGATGGAAATGTAATTTCAATTACGAGTAATCGATATAAATGACTGGAATTCTTTTTTGATTACCAGTGATCATTATCGATGGCAAACATTTTCTCTGATCACATTCGGCTTATTCGCGATCAGAATAGTTAAATATATCTTTAATCGTGTCATGTTTTGAGAAACTTTCTTAAAACCTGTTGATAACTGGCTTCCACTTGAACGAAAATTAATTTTTACTCAAAAATTTGTTTCTAAGAAATTCTTAGAGTAACTTCTCCTTTTGGAACTCAGTGTCTTAGATATTTTAAATATTAATTTCGAATTTTACAAATATTTAAGATTCAATGTGTATGTGTATCATTCAAAATGAATGTATACGCTTTTCGATTTGCTTGTAAGAGAACATTCATATTAAACATTTAAAAAGCTAATATCAATTTCATATAATAAAATTATATGAAAAAATACGAAATATGCAGAGCAAAACACTGGTTCGAATTTTTCGACGGTGAAACAGATTTCTTTGTGTGTATCCATGAAATTGTATTGTAATTTACCTAAGCGTTCACAACTTATGGATATGTTACGTTAACATTCAAAATAAAGCAATAGTCACGGATGATAATTTCACAAGAAACGAGAACACTTCTACACCGTATGCACGTCGTCCAAAACGACCTAAACGATGTTTTGAATAAAACACAACTGTTATCATTGTACGTACTAATACGTACGCAAGTAGAAACACGGTTCGCCTTGTTGGCTGAAACGAAGCGCGTGTTTCTTTGGATGCAAACACGTTGAAGGGTATTTCAGACGCGGTTTGAACACGGTCTCGGTTTGTAGAGATGGTACACGAGAGTCGCTGATCTGATTCACCCTTTGTGCATTTTCTACAGGGTAAATATTTGCCGAGGGGCACGCGAGTGCTGTATCCCTTGTTGCAGCGAGGCTACGAGAATCGATGCGGACTTTATTACTATATATATGGCAAGGAATCCTCTTTAACTATATTAATTTCATAATAGAATATTCCTGTATAATAATAGATCGATTATTATCAGTTTTGTTATGGTTATGAATTTCAAGAAGAATTTCAAGTTAAAGATCTTGCGATTTGCATAGTTCCTTTTCCATTCTGCCTGTTCATTATATCCTCGAAATTTATTATATAAAATTACACGTATTTTACGTTATTTTACACTTTAGTTAGCGTTTTAACAAACAACGTTTAGTTTATTTTTCTTTTAGATCAATTAGCTCGATTACGAAATTTGGAAATTTTTCACAATTTTATTATTGATGATATAATGATATAGTTGTCGGATCATTGTATCAAAACCATCTCATTGTAACTGTATTATACGTATGTTATTGGATTATGTCAAATTTATTTTTTAGCACACGCACAAAAAAGCTTAAATGTTTTTCTAAAAATGGTCTAGTAGAACAAAACTGTGTATGATCGAATATAGTCGAACTATCTCGGGCGAAATGAAATTGTCGAACCAGATTGTACGCCTGTTTATCCTTCTTATCATTCGCTTCTGTTTCACTAGTTGACTATCGTAGCGGAAATATCGACCTGCAATCGACCTGTCATGACCCACTTTTCGATTGCACGAGTTTCTTGTTTCATGTTTGTGGTTTATGGATTAAATTTGATTCGATTGGAGAATTTGAAATTCTTAGTCAAGGAATGATTAAAAATCTTAGTCCAGAAACAACTTTATTATTCTATATGTTTTTGTCGTTAGGAAAATCAACTGGGCTTTAATGTACATAATAAAATGTTCTGCAATTAACGCAGTATATTTTCAATTATTGCCAAAGTATGTTATACTATCACGTGCTAACATTATGAGATTAAATGTGAGAATTTTGTAATTATCGGCACATGGATGGAAAAAAAGGATGTGTCCGGGATCGGAATAAAAAAAGGAAAAGGGAAGAAGAAAAGTCGCAAGCGCCTCGTCATGCGGTTCAACCCCACTTGGCGCTGTCAATTTGGCTGATTTATTACTCTCTGCCCCTTTCGTCGTCAACCCTCGATAGGCTGGTTACATCGCATTAGAGCATCCTGTTCTCCGTCCCTTTTTGTTAAAGAAAAAATCCGTTTTACTTTATATCGATCGTCAAACCGCTGACAGCGCGGTTAAAATTATATCACGGAACAATTTTTTATATTTTATCGATATCAATTTTCCGCGGTTTTATTCTGCGAAAAGGTATTTTATTCTTCATATTCGTAGTTCTTCTCTAAAGTTTTTCAATATCGATGGAAACAATCATTGTAGCTACATTTGTCCTACACTTGTATACTTTATCATTTTATATTTGCGCTTTTATCTCAAGAGTTGTACGTTTAGTACAAGATCGACTCGGAACTACGCTCGGAAGCTTTTCAATTTTCGTATTAGGAAAATAAAAACGAAAAAGTTGCGCAATTAAACTCCATAGTACAGTTACGAAACCGCTATATACGTTTGAATCCGTAAGTTTAAATATCATAAATTTCGATGTATGAGAATAAAATTGAATTCTATAGAAACGTTATAAATCCTAGCGTAAATAAAATTGATAGATTGAGAAACATTTTACCGTTCAATTCGACGACTGAAATCCAGAATTCTCTCTGAAAATTCGCAACTCTTTCGAAAGAGTTAGAGAACTTCTCGAAACAGCACATAAACAGCGATAGAGTTTCAACGTTTATCGCTTGTTCGACGACGAAAAGCTTGATTTATTCGACGAAGCATAAAGCTTGCAACGAGCTTTCTAACACGATACACCAGGCAAGACCGAATAAGCTGAGAAAATTGAAATCTATCGAGATGCAAAAATAAGGAACAATAAGAGAAGAGCATGAAACGAATCGTTTCGAGCGATGGTAGACGCTAACGAGCTGGAGCAGAAGGCCCGTTCAGAATTTCTCGAGTACCGAGAGCGAATGCCTTCTTGGTCGATGCGAGCTTAAACTCGTTATCGTCTGTCTCATATCGGATCTCCCTTTCTTGGATTGCCGACTCTGTCTCCTTTCTCTGACGATGTCTCAAAGGACCGAGGGAATAATCGACCGGCAATTTTGCCCCTCTGCTAACCTCTGGGCCGTGTTCGATCGTTATCACGGAAAAATCTGATACCAGATTCCGCGAAGAATAACGATCGACTCGGTGGCCAGTTTTTACTTCGTTCTTTCCAATCGTTGAATCACGATGCGTCGATGTAGCGTAGTACTTGTAAAAGATCGCGATCGATTCAATTTTTAACTTCATGGCGAATCGTTCAGCTTCCTCGTTTTAGTGTCTTTTATCCCGTTTGATTGTTTATGTTTTGTGATTTTTGGTTTCGAGTGTTTGTCAAAGAATAAAGGGTGAAAAAATAAAATTAGGAAAATTAGTCGAATTTTGAATTTATCAGACACTTTTGTATAGGTATGGACATACAAGTGCATTTTGTCTACATTTAAACTCGAAGGAAATAAATTCGCGCAATAAGTTCGCACATTGGTGAACAAGGGAGGTTGACGAGGGGATGGCAATCTTTTTTGCGATTGTTCCACGGGACGGTGCCCCGACGAAAGCAAATCGACATAAATATTGATAACCGGACGGGTTGGAACGAAGAAACAGGACAGAAGAAAAGAGGAACGAAGAAGAAAGAGAAAAGGAGTCCGAGTTCGTGACCAGAATAACGACCGGGCCTCGTGCTGCGGTGCATGCACGAGCAAAAAGGCCCGAAAGAGATTCAAGCAACACTCTGGGGCCGTCTCGAATCGGCCGCAGAAACCGCAACCTCGACCACAATTCTCAAACGTCGCCTGGTGAACCATCGGTAGTAGCTGAGACTCGAGGAACCGCTTTGTATTGTGGGAAATTCGAGGATGTGGATTTGCTGGAATCCGACCAACTGTATTGTATCACAGACAATTCGAGCACGTAGTTCAGTGGAATTGATCTAAATGAGAAACACCAGTTGGACTGTTCAACAATTGTCTATTAGTTACAGCTTCGGCTAATAGGTTTGGTGACAAATGGAATTGGCAAGAATTTGCCCAATTAGAAATTAGTTTCCAGTTAATTAGAAGTTGCTTAGTAGTTCAAGACGAAGAATTTTCCTATTAATTTGAAAGTATTAAAGAACTACGAGAAAATTCAATAATCGAAACTATTTAAAAAATGATAATTAGGGCGAATAGAAATACGAAACTCTCACAATAGTCTCTTTTAGAATCACAATTATCCAATTGTTCGATTTATATACTGTTTGCTCGAACTGCGGACTTTCATGCAAACTCATACTTTCATGGACACAATAAAAGGAATAGAACTTACGTGAAGATTTCTACTTATCAAAAATTGTAATCAATACCCTACTTTGTCTATTTTTGTATATCTTTGTATATACAATGATTATGAGCATTTTGTAATAATGCATCTTTAAATCTCACGTAAATGCATAAAAATTTGCGATATACTCCTAACAAGTGTTCAAGTTCTAAAGGACAATTGAAATATTGATTAGGATCAACGAAAAACAAAGAGAAAAAGACTACGATTAGTTCAGTGGAAAAAGGTAGCATTGGAAAGCGTCAAAGTAGGATGTTCGTACGAAATTTAACGTCCGTAAGAACAAACATCTCGTTATCAGAAACAGGCCGTTTCCGGTTCGCGGATTGCTCCTAATTGCCTGTAACGCGCGTAGCATTACGCGTTACAAAAAGTTCCATGAATATTTCATCGGGGAGACGCAACAGCGTCGGTCTCGCGTGTTCGTCGCGTTCACCACTCGATATCGTCGCACTGATTTACGTAACGAGTCTCCTGATGATCTCGGCGACGCGTCGCGGTGGACGGAACGCTCGTTACATTCGGCCTCGATAAATTCGAATTACGTTTATACGCGAAGCGGTTCTTTCTACGCTGCGCGAATTAAACTGCACCGAACGAACGAACGAAATCGCGTCGATTTTACAATGAACGAGAGCGCTTGACGATGTTGTTACAAAGTATTTTTTATAAATAAACTAGCGGATTTTCATGCGAGCTCGTATTTTTGGGAATATAGTTAAAAAAAGTGGGATCGCGGTAGAAAATTGTCTCGCTTACAAAATATTATAGAATACTATACACTTTGTAATATAATTTTAATAATATGACTTTTTAACGTAGTAGAACATACTATACTTTGTACCGTAAAATATGATACTGACACTTTATCGTAGTATATATTGGATACTTCATATATATTTATATTATTTATTCAATGTATTATTTATTATTTATATTATTATTTATTTATTATTAATATATAATTTATTAAAAATTTGTTCGATATTTAAATAGGTGATTAATAAACTTTATAGGAAATTGTAAGATGCAAGAATAAACAGAAAGCATATGATACACAAGAAAGTAGAAAATATTCAAAGTAATGTACCTATTATGGAAATTTATCATATGGAAAATTAATATTTGGTATTTTTGTTTTTTCATTGAGGAATGTACTGTGAGTGTAAATACACTCAGGTGGAGGATTATATAATGTTTGATTTAAGGATTTGGATAGGACAGATGCCTACCTTTGAGTGGCATCTCCTTGAGTTGCACTGCAACAGCATATGGTCCACAGATTTGCATTTTCTGGCCGTTGAACGTCATTGTAAACATACGTTCAAATTTTCCAGTAGAACTGTACGACATGTTTTACGAAGATGCAGTTATTTCTAAAAAAATATTTCTATCACTAGTTAGAAAGATACAGTAGTAGAAGATAGACAAAAGATAGAAGATTAGAAGATCTGTTTATTTTCAACTAATCAATTACGAATCGATACTGATACGAATAAAATGACAATCCATAATAGTATGATTATAGTGTTAATATATTCTGTATTGCCTATCAATCAATATCCGAAATTCATATTTCTTTCAGTAAAACTATTCTACGAAGTTTGTTAAATTCTAATACCAGACATTTCGACAATCGTATTAATGGAAATATGGAACAGAAACTGTTTCTCGAACACTTGAACACCGTATTTTAATCCTTCCATTAGAATGTTACAAAGATGAAAATATGTTGTAACTATAATTATTCATTTGTACAATATTTACATTAAGTCATATATCATATTAAGTGATATATTAAAGTCATCTATAATATATCATGGTGAAAATTCTGCATAATTCATAAGCCAAATAATTAGTAACAACGAAAGATTAATGAACTCTTGAAAAGCATTGTAAGTAAATAAACAAACATTTACGAACATTTATGAAACATTCATAAGCCTGTATCTGATTCTTATTCTCGGTGTTTATCTATGATAACTTCATAACCGATCTTTTCACACCGTGTAACTTATCTTAGATTGTATACATCTTCCATCAGTGTATATTACAAGATTGCGTGTAACTTTAAATTCATGAAATTTTCATGCTATTCAGCGCAAACACTTCCTGCTCGGAAACCGCCGGTTTAGAAGGAACAATTACAAAATTAATAACTATTCATTAGTCATAGCGTTAGATGAAATAACGTATAATCAATATGAATTAACGACGTGAAAGATCTGTTTCAATTAAAGTTTATCCCTTTCAAATACCGAAACATGCCATTTACTTTACGTAACAGCTGGATAGCACGTTACCCGACCAAATTACATTGGAAAGTGAGGCAAACGATGACTTTATATAATCGTCCGTGCGAAATCATCCACGCTATCGATGATATTAATTAAAGAACGAACGAACCAATTAATATTCTTAATTCTTTAAGTCCTACCATCGTCGATAGACAATGAATCGAAAATTTCATGAATTATGGCTGTCGTCAACGAGCGACATTGAGGTCTCAATGAAGTATGAGGAAATTATCGACCAATCTGTTATCTAATTACCATATGAATGATTACAATTTTATTCTGCACTTCTTTTCCACGAAATAAATATTTATATTTGTACGTCAGCGTATCTTAAAATTTCATTCATTGACGTGTGTTACGTATATCGATAATCATATTCCATTCAACTTTTCATTTTTTCGCGTTTCGAAGTAATAATTTATGTGTCTCTACTTAAAGAATTAACTAACGATTCCGATTGAAATCTGACAGAAGCGTGAGATAATTAAACTTACCCGAGGAACGAATGTAAAAATACAAATAAAATACATCAGTGGAAAGAGTTCTGCGAAAGGACGTTTTTAATCTTTCAAAATGAAATAATCCTTGAAGAATACTACATAGAAAATATCTCTGACATTTCGCTGGAACTTTCATCAATCAAAGCGACGCGAACCTATCTTCCACACGCATTCACGTTAAAATACACGAAAAGGTCGTGCAAAAAATAATCCTCGATCGTTTATAACAATAACGAAATTCTACCGCAGAAATGGGTCGTGTTAAACATCTTCCATTGTTGCAGAAAAATATGTATCACCGATGGGATTCATTCAGAAAAGCTCTGGATACATCGTAGAAACGTGTATAATGAAACAAAAGAGCACATATACGCGGACTTTCCAGCGCGCGAATCGATGTTACATAATTTTTTCCTCGTAACCGAGGCGTTTCGATGAGGCTCCGCTAGGATTTATGTAATAGCCCCCCCGTAGGATTTACACCGGGAATTTACGTAAGCCCCCGCCGCGTTGGATTTACATTGGAAATTCGAGGAAGTGCGGCCACGCGTGCACCGCGAGTGCATTAACCGCGACACGTTAATTCTTTCGCGAGGCGACAGACTTTTGCGATTCACGACGCTTCGTGCTCGATGAATTTTTGACTATTAGCGAAATGGATGATAGTTGCAGCAATCTTCCACCCTCTAAGGGCTAATTGTTAGGTTAGAAATTATTTCGTAGGTTTCTTATGGTATGTTTTTAAATTGACTTTTGTTAAAATTTATTAATATTGTTGAAATACACAGAAGTGTTTTGTAGAAGTTTTCTTGTCCGTAAGGGCTAATTGTATGATTAGAAATTATTTTATGGGTTTCTTTTATTATTTTTTTTTTTTTTTTTAATCGCGTTTTGACAGAACGTTTTGTTAATATTCGTGAATTGGAAAGTACTTGTAGAAATTTTTTGTGTAAATTATGTAAATAATTTCGCGAATGTTTTATTTCTTTCAAATTTGATTTTGGTAGTTTTTTTTAATATCGATGAAATGGAAAACCTTCGTAGAGATTTTCTCGTCGGTAAGAGCTGATTGTAGGATTAGAAATAATTTGTGGGTTTCTTTCCTTGTTTCACTTGGATTTTGATAGAATTTTTTAAAATTAGTGAAGTGGAAAGTTTTAATAGGAACATTTGCATCCACGCGAGATAATCACAGAGTTGGATAATTTCGTAGGTTCACTTTTTTCCTTTAATTGGACTTATCGAAAAATATCATCTAACGAATATCCTTGACGTTTTGCAGGAACGTTAATCGAATAAAAGGAATGTCAAAAGTATCAACAGCACGTTTCATCGTTCACGTTGAAATATACAAAAAAATTAATTTCTAAAATTATTCATAAAATAAATATATATCAACAAGAATAAAAGATTTATTTTTATACACGTTCAGCCTTGCGAAGTTTCACAATTTCCTATTGAACCATGTAACGTTCAATTTCTTAAGGAAGATCGTTGCATCCATTGGATCGCGAATTGCCCGCTATTTTTAATATAATCTTTATAAAGCTAAGCCTTACTTGGCAGATTTTCTAATACTTTGCCGTTTCTTAGCAATTACGAAGCCTTGCTTTTTAATTTCTCGTGAAGCAAATTAAATTATGGATAATTGCATCAATTGAAACAATTGAAATACAGCGGCATTTGTATATGCACGATGAATAGATTTAAAATCTTAATTTGCACAACTTTTTTTATCGAGTCGTGCGTTTGCCTTTTTTTTCCTAGTTCTCAAGCACCTCTGATTATACTTTACGTAACTGCTAATTGTACACCGTTATACAGTTTCAACGCAACGTGTGATTACGTGAAAAGTCATAATTTTATCGTCGTACGAGCTTCGTACACTTACGAGAATATCTTACGTCGACGTTCTTATTTCCTTAAAAAGCGTTTTATCAAAAGAAGAGTTTCCACTCTGCTGTCGCTTTGAAGACAACATGTGTCTATTAATAAGCATAATTTGTATTGAAACGAAAACTTTTAACTAAAATAAGTATCAGCTGTACCATTTTACCATTCTATAAGTTCTTTGATCTCAATATCAATCAAAGTGATATCAATCGATCAAAGTGAATTGCGATTTTACATTTATACAGCACTTTGAATGTTAACGACGAACCACCAAAAGCAAATAATTCTAGACGAAAGCAATTGCCGAATGTTTTATCAATTTAAAATGGCTGAAACAAGACATTTAAGAAAACCAAACTGGTTAACTCGATCTTTAGAAAATGTCTTCATTTTTGTTATTACAACGTGACTACTATTTAACTTTTCAGAAACTAAACGACTCAGTCTTTGCGTCTTCTTCCTTATTCCGCAATAATCTCCGTAATATCTCGTTGAAAAACCGATTCAAATATCGAACTCAAACGTTCTCCCTGTGCTGCGTTTTCACCGAAGCAACAACTTTCTGACGCTTCTTGTTGCTGCATGTTGCAAAACATTGCCAGCGAACAGCAACGTTTTGTCCACACCGAAGCAACATAATCCGAGGAACATTCGAACGTTGTTACGTCTTCAAGGCTGCATTTGTTGCTATCAACAAATTGTTCGTACATAAATCCCATGTTTCCTAAACTTTCTTTACCGCTGCGAATGCGAAACAGGCGACAAGCGACGAGATTTGCAACTGGCAACTGGCAACGCGAAGAAACACGAAGAAAAATTCGACTTTTCCAAGAAAACTAAAAATAGCAACGACGAACAGTTCCTTGTCGTTGTTGCAGACGCAACTTAAAACGTACAAAGTCCACCATTGATTTCCTGCCTTCGTCATGGTTCATCCTTCGCTTTCGGTTCTCCAACGACAGTCAATTTCTCCGACGCTTTTCAACGGAAGAAGACATCGTCACCGTTGCAGCTTCTGTCCTTGAACGTGTGCCACCTCTGCCATTTTGAAAAGAGCAGGCCAGAAGCAAGTGGGAGGCCCATAGACGGACCCGTGTCAGGGGAACATCCAACATCTGTCGACGGGGTCGAGGGTGGCTCAAGAATCGAGTCATCTGACCGCTCGCGTACTGCAAATAAGCTCTTCCTCTTCCTTCCTCTTTTCTCCTCCGTTCCATCCGTTCGTTTTTGCCTGCGCACCCCGGCCTCGTCTTGCTTGTAATGGCAGAGCGGCCTGCACACACTTCACGACCCAAGAGAAACCCGTCCCTGCGTGTTTTCTCTCTATCGTGCCTCCTGCGAGTTCCGCCAGGGAAACCGTGGCGCCTTAGGGTGGAGGTTCGAAAAGTAGCCTAGTGAAAGCTTGGAAACGCGCGCGTGAGAAGATAACTTACGTGTGAAATGTGAACCTTTGTGCAATTATTCTGTGATTCTTAGGAGTGCAACTAACAAAACAGGATCTAGGCAGAAATTTGTTTCGCAGTTGGCTTCTCAAAACATTTCTATTTCTTTCTCTTTCTTGAGTTCAGTTCGTAATTTAATTAACAGCGGCTACAGAGGATACTGCGATGTGTATTTTAATCGGCAGTTTGACACCTTCATGAAGTTTACTGTATCGTCTTTAGCGAAATTGTCCTTTAGGAAAACATGGCACATTTCATTTGATTCTTTTTTATTTTACTTTTTTCTATTTGAAGAATTAAAATAGTAATATTTGGTAAATTTAACCAATTTCTACAAATATAGTAGAAATCCTATTACTAAGAATTATCGAGGACAAATTGTCTGTGAATTGGAGTTCGTATAACGAGGGTTAACTAACTTCTCTCGTTTATGATTTTTCATTTAAACACCGGACGAATTTTCTACGTCGGTAATTTTCAACCAGTCTGCGGCCAAAATTTCTAAAACACGCAATACCTAGCTTATTTAGCAGAAACAGTGACCTCGTTTCCCTTCGATTGTCAGATAAGGAAATAACATCGACCGAAAGAATAAAAGCTGCTCGACATGAGTTCACTTCACTGTCTTGGGTCAAATATATTTTTTAACGTGGCGCAAAATTTTAGTAATCGATTTACATGTACCGTGAAAACCTCGAAAACATTGGGAAACATGGAACAACGTCGCTCCGGATAGATACACAGCTTATAATTTACAAATTATATCATTTCGTGTACTCGTCTCATTTTTGGGAAAAGTATCTCCAAACCCTTCAAATATTATTTTATCTAATATATAGCCCGCGAAAGAATAAAAATCGAATTGCTTCGAACGCCATATAAAACAATTTGCGCACTGCTGTCTTTTTCTTCTTTTTTTTTTTTTTTTTTATTTGGAAATAGTCTACAATCAATTCTCATTGAGAATTATAAGTAAATTATTCTGGCGTGGTACTATAACGTGAATAATGAATGATTATCGTATGTTTGTCAAGTAATTGAGTAACTAGTGGGTTTTGGCGGTTGTTAATTCTTATGTTATATCTATTACTGAATTTGGATATTTCTTCTTTAACTGTAGGTATCTTAAGCTCGCGATGTATTGTTTCGTTGGTAACATACCAAGGTGCATCTATTAAGGGTCGAATTGCTGCTGTATCTAATTTAAAAACTTTGTTCACTGTTCCGTACTCGCTGCAGTGTCGTACCTATTGCTACACGGGGGTTGAGCTAATAAACTCCGGCCCCCGGGGCTCGCTCGCAGTGGGACGCCCGATAGCAGCCTTTAGCCACTCTGTCCTCCCTCTGTGTGGATATAATTCGTACACGCGAGCAACGAAAGGAATCTACACCGTGCAACGGACGAAGAACGAACGTGATGTTTTAACAAAGACGATGATATACATTCTCAGCATAGTAGAAAGAGAGGAACGGTTAAAGGACGTTAGAAAGGCAGGCAAGAAGCGTGGAAAGGACAAGGTAAAGATAAAGACGTTCACAGTGGGGGAAATGACGAGAATCTGCCGGTTTCGACGAAACAGAATGATAAAGGCGATACGATAACCGGAAAATCAGCAAAATTTATATTACGCCGGCCACACTGTCGGAAGTGGAACGCAATTTTACAGCGAGGATGGCGATAGCAAAGGGCGTTCGCCACGCAGACCGGCACTTAGCCGTTGAAACGTGTGTTTTGTATTCAGGGATGACTCTCATTTCGTAAAAATTCACCAACAACCTGTTTGCAACGCGAATTTCGCGATCGTTCTTCTGATAGTGGCTGTTCGCAGACGTTGGTAATGTGCACGGCAGTGCAAAATGCGATGCAAGCTCGTGTAACAGAGGAGATTTAAATAAAAGATGATCATCGAGAAACGTTTTGGAATCGACGAGAGGGTTTGCAATGTTAGTTTTGGGGGTAGTTTCGTTAAACGTAGTTCGTAAGTTATTCGGTCACGAGTTCTCTTATTTAAATTCCCATTGAGACGTTTCATTCGAAGTTGAGCTGATGAAAGTTGCGATAACAGCGAACGACGAAAAGCTTTAGAATAATTCTTGCTACTTTTTAGAGCAGTCTTATCAGGAACAATTTGTAAGCTATTTTTCAACCAGTTCTGGTGTTTAAGTTTAAATTAAAGCTTTGAAGTTGCAGGTTGCATTTAAACGTGCATATGAATACAAATCTGGAATTTAAAGTTTCTGTTTGAACTATGAATTTAAATATAGAATTCGAGATGCAGATTAAAATTTGTCATTTGAATTCGAACGTTATCTTCGATTATAGATTCAAAAGTTGAAGCTTCGATTTCAATTTTTGCCTTTGAATTTAAACCTTACGTTACGGCTAGAAGTTCGATTTCAGATATTTTTAACTTTGTGGGAATTCGTTAGCAAAGAACATCGCCAACGTGAAGCAATTTGCGACGCGAAAACACGGGCTAAACGAAACGCCTAACGAATTCGAAATTCCATGGTGCAGATGGCAATTAATATCGTACCTGCTGAAACTTTGACGTTCCGAGTGCGCCGAACGATAAACGCGCAGCCAAATAACTGGCAACAAAGAGAAAGCGTAATTCGAATACGACGCGCCACAGTATTGGTTTTCTGCGATCGAAAATAATTCCTCTTCGTATACGTCTAACACATCATTCTTACGCTCGCAAGTAATTTTCGTTCTGTGTTTTCATACGCCAGACGGCGATTCTCTGCTTATTTTTCATCGGATGTAATTTCTGTTTAAATACAATTACTGTTTGTTAAAGACGAGAATTTATTGGTTGTTAGAATTGAAATGGGAATTTAAAGGCAATATTGTAGATTATAAGAGAAGAACGTACGAGTGAGCTTCAAGGGAAATTAATGAGATAATTGGTGCTATTGCTTTTGCTGCACTTGAAACAACAATTTCTGAATAATTAATATTAAAAATGATTATTTTCACGAACGAATACGAGTACTTATTGTTCGTTGTAAAAAATATAATAAATGGCATTATTTGAAGAAAAGAAAACTTTCTCATGCTGATATCACTAATAAGATTTATTTACTGCGGATGGAGCGTTGCGTGAACATTCGATGAATTCATTTTTTCTTACATTAAGAAAGAAAATCAGACCAGAAAGTTCTTGTCAGAATAAAAATAGAAGCAAGAAGATATTTGTAAAAATGAAATTCGTAATTACAATAGTATTGAGTTGTTCGAAAAGTTTCTTTCGTTTTATGAGGAAATAATAGACGCATAACGTTTTTTGGTTTATATTATTTTGTCGAATTACGTACGATTCATTTTGTTCTGTTGAGATAAATCATTTCACAGACTTAGTTTCACGTTCGTACGAAGGTGCACTGTTATAAAAAACACATTTGCGAAAGAAAGACACTTTTCGCACAATCTAATAAATATTCCAGACAATCAGAAATCATAATCTTTCGAATCAGCTGGAGTATAATCGTGAAGTTTGCTTTATCGTCCGATTCTCAATCTGCGTCCCCCTTCGGAAAGGTTCAGACCGCCATGTGGTCAATTTCGCACACGCCTTGTATTATTCGGAGACTATTTTGTGCGGAAGCGACTGAATAATGGAGGTAGCTAGCCATCGGATCAAATGGAGATATCGGTTGAACTGTGGAATATTCATAAGTCGTAGAACATCGATTCATTTCCAGTTGCATTCAAATATTATCTTCAAACTAAATTGTACTCGATCAATTCGCGCGATTCATAATTTAATAATAAAAATAATAACAAGTTCTAATAACGAAAGTTTCACCCACGTTTTCTGATACATGATTTCATCTTCCGCCAGAAGTTGCTGATTGAATGAAATTTCTTCCGTTGCTCCCTACGCGATGAACTTTCAGAACAACATTTCCAGTAAAAAGACGCTGTCCCTCTAGGGATATTTCGAGCCAAGTGGTTCGATTAGTTTCACTTAATTCGAAAGAATATTTTTTCCACCGTTCTTTCACTGCTTTAAAGGAAAACTGGAATGTAAGTTTTCAATTCTTTTTCATTTTCTGTTATCTATACATAGATACATTGACTCGCGGAAGTGTTTGTAAACTTGTTTATAGCTTTTACGAACGCATTAGTGTGTTATAACGAAATTCTGTAATTTCGTTATCACTGTAATTACATCCAACTATCGCGATTATATTAAATTTTAAATAGTTCCGCAAATGTATACAGGAGAAGTTTAGATTTCCTCCAAACTTTGCCAGTTTACATAATCACAGACGGTCTCATTATAGTATCAAGGAAATTTCAGAATGTTTTATATAACACGCACAATGCACGTATAAAATTTTTCCATGGTAAGTGTAAGAATACTTTTTGTAATCCCATCGTTTATAGGGTCGTGCAGAAAGTAACACCTGTTTTGAAAGAACAACGATACAAATGCATTTAAAAAAGATTTCTTCATTTGTAACTTCGCTATATATACCAAGTTATTTTTCGATACAACCACCAGCCCTATTTGAACGTTTATCGTAACGTTATACGAGTTTTTGTATATCTACGTCATACGGTTCCGCCGACACTTCACATAATCATCGTCTTACGCAGTCCTTTAAATCACCGTTTTTACGATGCGTTATCGACCAGGCGTCTCTTTAAGTTCTGCAAAAAGCTGCAATGAATATCATTTGCAATGAAATCGCAGCCACGTTCTTGAGCTCCTCTGTAATGAGAGACGGCCAGCTTCGATGCGTACGATCACGTACAGTTTCTCCGAACCTATTGAATTCCGGCAACCACGGTCTTACCAATAATTTATCCATAATTCTATTAACGTTAACTGCTGTAATTCAGTGGCGAATTCTTTTGGAAGAATTTTTCAGCGTTCGAAAAACGTAAAAGCTTCATCGGCGGGATTTTCAATACGCATCGTCAATTCGAACGTGTGATACAACGACGATATTAAATATCGAAACACAAAATTTTGTACGACTTATGTCGATGCATGAATGAAAATAGGTGACCTTCTACAAGTACGTTTTATATGTCTTTTATATGTAAACGAGTAGTACTTTCTGCACGATCCTTAGTTTGCGTGGGTTATCAGCAATGCAAAAGTATGAAAAGTATAGCAATTATAGATAATAATTTGAAAATTGTATTTTGTTAACACCTTACTTTCTTCGTACTTGTACACTCGCTATTTTGCATTGTGCGATTATATTTTATTATCGTAAGCACACGAAACCTCATTATGATTATCAAACTAGTAACTTTTGCCCTTATTTTCTCGCCATCTATGGTTCTGCGAGTACAAAAACAGAATTGTCAACGTATTTGCAATTTAATGAAAAAATGCACGCGCTCCAACTTTTAAAAATGCACTTGCTCGAAATTTTCGACTTGCCGACTAAAACGACGTGATTATAAATTTATACGCCACGTATTAATTGCGAATGACGTTTAAAGTCACGTGCGCGCATCGCATGCATGAAACGACTCGAGGTATGCAAAACGCGCTGTGAATTATCTCGCGGAAATTTTGGAAAATCCGCGAGCCTCGAGAATTCCTAGAATCTTCCCCACGGTATGGTAATTTTCATTGTAAAGCTGAAATGGCGCGAGAATGGATTTTGTAAAGAAATTACAAAAAATTTTCAAGTATTTAATAACCCAACCATTATTACAGTAAAAAAAAATTACTATGTGTTTTTCAAATGCTAAAGCACGTTCTTAAGATTCCCCAACATTTTTATTTGAAATACTTTCTCATATCATTAATCACCCTAACGCGTCATCAAATTAATTGAAAGCCACTATCTTTCTAATCTATCACATTCGTTTATTTAATGCTGAATATAATAAATCGTAAAAGTACATTTATTTATCCAACGAATCTCACAATCAAAATTGTAGGATTTTTCTTTAAAAAAAAATTAACAATGTAACGTACAACGTTTATCGAAACGTAGTATCGATACAATGGAATTTTCGCATGTAAGTCACAGATAAAGAATAAGGGGAAAACATATCTACATTGGAATTAAACTGTAGAAGCTTTTGCGAACGTCTTCATACATGTCGCGTGTCTTGAGATCGTTTGTATACCTGGTCTATCGGCTCTGCTAAGGCTCTGCTCGGACTGATTTTTCGGGTCTTGGCAAAAATCTCCAAGTCAAAGGTCCAATACCTCCCTCGCTATCTGTGTGTAACTGCATGTAACTGTATGTGTGTATCTATATGATGGTCGTTGTACTGCAATAAAAATTGCTACACGTAGGCTTTATCGAAAACATTGACGCAGCTTCCATGTCGATTTCGTTCATTTAAAATTCGCGACGTGTGCCGCTTCCAGGCATCTGTTTTTCGCTTATTGCATAAGTATCCGCGACAGTCTGTCTCTTCTGAGAAATGTAACTTGCTCTGATCACCGGTAAACTTGGACAGGTTCAAATAGCTCGTCATTTTTCATCGATTTTCGTTGCTCCGACACGAGGAACAATTTCTCGCGTTGTAGCCGCGATATCAAAATGACCGCGATCGTTCGCCCGGAAATATCGAAACGCAAATTCTCTCGAGAGAAAAAGCGACCGTTTGCCTGGAAATTCATGACCTTTTTTCCCTCCAGTTCTAGATAAGCTGCAACTTCGACGATCGTATAAATCGTAGCCGTGTCGCGGCGAAAAAGTGGTCGGTTTCTTCATTCCTGAACAGGCTAGCACGATTGCACAATTTCCACCAAGGGTTCTAGGCAATTCGTCAATTTGCTTGTCGCGTGGAAGTACCGGATTTTCCTTCCTCTCGTTTCTTCTGGCTTTATCGATTTTCTTGTTTGTCTCTCGACTTCCAGCCCCTCATAACGCATAATCCCATTTCTTTGGCTATTAAAGTCGCGTGAACCAATTAGTGGCTGGAAAACGAGGTAATGGAGCAACGGGTTTTATACTTTGTGTTAATTATTCTTTTCTTTGTGGTTTACTCTTTTGACTTTTATATAGCGTTAAGTATATATATATAAAGTATATGTATACAAGGTGTCTTAATCTTCTTTAATGAAACTTTTCAATATGTTTTGTCAGTAAGAATGAGAAAAAGGTTTAAAACGTTGTTAAAAAGTTGTTGCAGAAATTGGAAATACTAAAAGAGAACAGTACCTTGATCATCGACATTGTTAGATTTCTATTTAAAGTAATGGAGCGACGGGTTTTATACCTTGTGTTAATTATTCTTTGCTTTATGGTCTACTTTTTTGACTTTTATATAGCGTTAAGTATATATATATATAAAGTATATGTATACAAGGTGTCTTAATCTTCTTTAATGAAACTTTTCAATATGTTTTGTCAGTAAGAATGAGAAAAAGGTTTAAAACGTTGTTAAAAAGTTGTTGCAGAAATTGGAAATACTAAAAGAGAACAGTACCTTGATCATCGACATTGTTAGATTTCTATTTAAAGTAATGGAGCGACGGGTTTTATACCTTGTGTTAATTATTCTTTGCTTTATGGTCTACTCTTTTGACTTTTATATAGCGTTAAGTATATATATATAAAGTATATGTATACAAGGTGTCTTAATCTTCTTTAATGAAACTTTTCAATATGTTTTGTCAGTAAGAATGAGAAAAAGGTTTAAAACGTTGTTAAAAAGTTGTTGCAGAAATTGGAAATACTAAAAGAGAACAGTACCTTGTTCATCGACATTGTTAGATTTCTATTTAAAGTAATGGAGCGACGGGTTTTATACCTTGTGTTAATTATTCTTTGCTTTATGGTCTACTTTTTTGACTTTTATATAGCGTTAAGTATATATATATAAAGTATATGTATACAAGGTGTCTTAATCTTCTCTAATGAAACTTTTCAGTATGTTTTGTCAGTAAGAATGAGAGAAAGGTTTAAAACGTTGTTAAAAAGTTGTTGCAAAAATTGGAAATACTAAAAGAGAACAGTACCTTGATCATAGACATTGTTAGATTTCTATCTAGTTTGTTGTATCGTTAAATTATATACAGTTACGAGCAAAAGTGTAAACACACTCCGCTGATTTTATGTAAAGGGCGATACTACGACTAATTTTTCAAGTGATCGGTAAAGATTAGGTAACAGTATCTACAAGCTACGTCTGATTAACGAAATGTAATAGTTCAGTTTCATTAACATTAATAACGTACAGAATATTTTATAATAATTGTGTTTTGAAACAATGTTTACAGTTTTGTACAAACAATGTTTACGTTTCGTCAGAAACGTTTATGATAGCATGTAAATGTCAGGGAAACGAAACTGTCAAATAGGCACTGATTGTCCACTGTTTCGCAGTCAACTGTTCCACACCATTGTTAGATTACTTTTCAGTTTGATATGCTTAATCTAAGATGAAGCCACTTAGTGAAGATAAAAAGAACGGTATTGGAAAGGTTTGTCATTACGGCAAATTGCAGAGAAATGTGGTGTCAGTCATACGATGGTTGCAAGAATAAGAAAAACGTACGTTAGTGCACCAATTTCTTCACAAAACGGTAGAAAATAATCACAAAAATATTCGAATATATCGCGTGAATTATATAAAACCTTTCGGAACCTCGTTAGTACTGTGACGAAATGCGATTATCGTAATTATAACAATAAAATTTGAATCCAATCCAAAAGTATAGTTAAAAGTTACAAGAGATTGCTTAGTAAAATATTAATATACAGTACGAATAATAATCTTGAACGTACAATTAGTGCTAAGAATAGTCTTATTATTATATTGTACTTTACTTTTACCGATATAACGAATAACTGACTGTTTAAATACTTTGGTGATCTTTGCAAAGTGTATGCTTAATTAATTAATGATAATAATAAACAATATTTAAAAAATAAATAATAATATTTTCAGAGTCGTTTCAAATTTTACCAATATAATCTCGATAACTGTATCTCATTACAACTGGTGGTTGGTAACTGGTGGTACAAGCGGAAAGAGGGTGATTCTACGCGAAAAAAAAGTCGAAAATACAGAATAAAAATTTTTCGTTCGAGGCTTTGTTTTTGAGAAAATTGACTTTGAATTTTCGCTCGGTACGCGTGCACTTTATCACGTCTCGTTATAACGGATCTCACTGTAGATTTTTAAAAAAATTTAAAAAGAAAAAAAAATTAAAAAAAAATTTTATTCTATATTTTCGACTTCTTTTTTCGCGTACGATCATCCCCTTCCTGCTTGTACCACCAGTTACCAACCATCCTGTATATCAAAATGTTTTGTACAGTATGTACGTAACAAGTTTCTCAGATTGTTCAAATATGTAGCGACACAGTAGTCAAAGAACGAAACGAATCGAGAGCGACTCATGTTGTTGTTTTACTTCGGAACATTGACACAGCCTTGACGTATGAAACGTAATGATAAATAAACTCCGGCCAAAACAATGTCACCGTTACATGCAACCGTCGAATAAAGACGAATTTGAATTTTCCAACTCTCCCCCAGACCAGTATAAATAAACGGACGCGATCGCAAGCGAGTCAGATTATTCGAGTTATTATTCGAGTTAGTATACGAGTTATTGTACGAGTTATTGTACGAGCTATCATACGCGATTAACGGAGTGTACCAGTTATCTGCGAGCGATCATACACTATCGTTCATTCAATCAATACATTGTATCGTATCAATACATTGATCGAGCGTCTTTCGACAGTATTTATACTTATATTTATTTAATTTATTCCAAATATATTTGACTGGTTGCAACAGCAATCTCTCCCTCTTGTTATTCTATGTTATTCATCTTCATCCAATCCACCACAAATTGGTAACCCCGACGATAGTTGAACACGACTAAACAACCTCTACAAGTATTTTCGCCAGCCACTTCATGTACATTTCCAGATTGATTTTAAGCTTTAACAACCCAATCACAAAAACCTAGTTTCATAATAGCGTTAATTTCAAAATGTTTCGTATAACACGCATATTATAAATTATGTCTACATAAATTCAGTTCATAAAATGTGTCTACAGGTGTTCGATTACCTGCATGAACATATGTGCAACGAAGTTACTCAAGTCGAAGCGTGAAAGCTAAAAATGGGTCTTAATCACGCATAGAACTTCCGTTCGTCACAATTGCGCGTTGCAGTTCGTGCCGCGAGCGTAGTTCGTTATTTTACGCGGCGATGGGTGGAAAGTGCGAATGCCGGGTATATTTCATTTTTATGGAAATTCGAGGCTGGCGTATCGCGCGCTGTCTTACTTGAAAGTTCGCGGCCAGATTTCTCTCTTCCGGTTCCTCGCGCGGAATGCTTCGCGAATAATAATTGCCAAGAAAATTGCGATGGCCGCCGCATGTTCGAGCAGTGCCTTTGTGAAATTGCTGCCGGGCGTATTCGATGGAAATTCAATTTTGTATTTCCGCCCTTTTTTCGAAACTTTGTTACCACTGTGCGAGTTGGTCGAAGTCGATATCACGTGACTCACAGTGAAAAAATTCTCGTTAAAGGAACAAAGAAATAGGACTAACAGCTGGTTCTTCTCGATGATATAACGTTTAATTTATGAGTAAGTAATGATTCAGTAGAAATTTAAATATTACATATATAGATATATTAGAGTGAGAATTGTATATTACTACTTCCTTTTGTTCTTTGAAATGTCTTGTACGACACCTTTCAATTTTCATCATCGTTTTACGCATCCATAATTTCATTTGTCCTTTGTTGAAAATTTGTTCGCCATTTTCGTAATAAGTTTCTCGCATCTTTTACGAACTTGTAAAGTATTTTATTTCTTGCCTATGTTCCTCGAATGAATTTTGTAAAGGTTATAATAAACAATGAAATTGTATTATATTCGCTGAGTGAAGCGAACAGAGTTAAACATTCAACTTAAAATACTTTTCAATACTATCTCTCCCTCTAAAAAAAAAAAAAAAGAAATCTATTTTATTATAGGAATTTTGGTTGATTCTCTTTGATTCTCTTTGGAAATAAATAATAATAAAAAGAAAAATGGATAATAAATTCCATATAAAATACGACAATATGTATTCGTAAGAAGATACTACGCAATGTTGAATTTATACACACTTTAATAACTAACCAACTATTTTAGTATCAGAACAATAGTGTATTTTCTGTTTGTTTCGAACATATGTATGCTTAGTTGAGGAAAAATGAGTTCTATTCGATTCACGTTCTCAAAGCGTACCGTTCCGTAAAACACACTTCAAGCAATAACTCAACACGTTGCAATAAAAACCGTTTTATTTTTAAGACACCTGTAAATAGCTAACCTTATACCGTCTAAAGTTGACGAATACTCGAACATTTCATGCCCTATTTCGTGCACATCCGCAGAATAAAGTGATTGTAGGTTTACAGTGGACCTGAAACTTTATCTACAGATCTGGTTAATCCGCCTCTAATCAAAAGCTGGACGCATCATTTCCCTTATTCCCTTATATATAAATTATATAATGAGTTATTCCACTAAAATGATATAATAGCGTACGAACATAATAATCTATTGCTATATTGTACATAAGTTGTATCATTAAACAACGGATTTATCCATTTCTTCCTCAAATCACAAGAATTCAGTCAAACAACATAAACTTCATGAAATTCAAATAAACGACAGTTTAATCAATAGCGCGTCATACATGAGTTAGTCCATTAAGTAATAAATTGTCCCATATTCTCTTCAAACTACAAAATTCAGTCGAATAACACAAATACAATGAGTGGCGTATCTTCCAAACATTCAATTTCTTATCTCCATCGGCCAAAAATCCTTTCTTCCTTTCTCAAATCTTTCCGCTCTCGATACTCTCTTACAGTGAAAACCAGAAAATATCGCCGCGCCACCAAATGCTCACCTCCACCCCCTCCCTCCTACCCGTCCCCCACCAGAACAGTATCTACGCACAAGCGAAACATTCTTCTATCGTACTTTAGTGAATTTATACAGAAATAGACACGGCTGTTGTATGCAGACAAAGGCAAGAACGATTCACAGCTTATCGACCAAAGGTTCTTCCACCGCTTGGTTCTTACGTAACGCGGCTATTCTTCGCGATCAATGGGGCGAGGCGCGTGCACGAAGATGAACTCGTGAAACGGCTTGATAACGAGGTCGAAGTCTCGATCGAGACTGGCGATAAGTGACAAGGCTAGCCAGGAATCGGCACCTCCGCGTCGAGTGTTTGGCTATAAAAGAAGGCGAACGCGACCTCTCATGGCGCGAAGGTCGATCTCGCCGAGTCTCTCGACCTCGTTTATTGTACGCGGACACGGTCACGAAGACAGTCTCGTCGTTTGTACGGCTACGGTGAAAGGGAACGCCTGTTGTTCCGCGTTGCATACGCTACCGTGCATTATGAAGCATCTTACGACGTTTCGCATATTTGAATCGATGTTATCAGCGAAATTTTATGAGTCAGAAGTTACGAGTTGCTAGACATCTCTCGGACAATTGAACTAATATCCTTAGCGAAATTTCATAAGCTACATGTTATTGGGCGATTCTTGTATGTTACAGTTAATATCGTTGATGAAAGTTTGTGAGTCGTGAATTAGGATTTATAGGCACTAGAGATCTCTTGCACAATTAAATTAACCGTTTGAGTCGCAGGGGTGTTTGAAAAAACAGGGTGGAAAAATCCTGAACAGCGCGATAGCGCTTGTCTTAACACTTTGACTGCCATGTCGAAATCACATGCAAACACAGTGCATCGTTAGATGCAAGATTTGTTCTCATTTCTTTTTTTTTTTTTATTGGTATTCTAATAAAAATGTTTAATCGTTGAATGGGACACTTTTTATTTCAAAGTATCTTCTGTTTATTGGTTATATTCAAAATGCTCTAACTGTCAATTTTCATTCAATTTTTACAATTGTAAGAAGTTGAAGCGCTCCGGTCACCAATGACCACCGTGGCGTTACAGAAGAAACCGTGGCATATGATCAACGTGGCAGTCAGAGTGTTGATTGCGAAGAGAAACAAGCGTCTTGTTTATACATCTATATTATTATATGTGCTATTATATTTAATAATTATATATTACTATATATGATAATAATTATATATAACTTAATTATATACAATCATTTTATAATTATTATATGTAATTATATATATATAAATTTATGATTATATGTAAATTATATATAATAATTATATATTATTATATATACTATTAGTTTATAAATATTTCAAGTTTTGTACTGGGTCTTTTCGACAGAAAATCCAAACGGCGCGATCGCACTGTTTGGGACTTGAACGGTTCACATTGCTAAAGATAAGGCGCAGGCTATCAGGCGCCTTTTGGATAATTATCCAAGTCGTAGCACGATAATTTCGAACTTTACAATGCAATAAAATTTTTTCACGAGTACAATAACTATGTTGGCAAACATTCCTCAAGCTGCGTTAACTTGTTCAGCGCACGCGACTCGAGTTTAAATCGGCACATGTATGCTTTACGATACCTATGCGATGTGATGTGAGACGCGAATTAAAAATAACGGAATTCTCAGAAGACTTTTAAGATGAATTATGTATACACCCGTAACATCTTTCATAATGAAATTACCTAGATGACAGGATAAATCATTAATTGCATTAATTGTAATCGATGAAATCGTAAGACCTTTTATTGGAAAAAAATTCGTCCAATAGAAAATCTGACAGCTTTCGCGAAAATTGTAAAAAGACAGTCAACTGTGAAAAATTCACCTAAATCTATTTGGACTTATCCCAAAACGATAAAAGAGCTACAATAATTATTTTTAGCGGTTTTTAACAGGTGAACGAGTTTCAGTAAAATACATATATGAAAAATCGTTGCTTTTTCTTTTGCATTAATTATACTTTTCATTTTGATTTCGTTGAACTTCATTCATATAAATTTGACATTTCAACCATCGCTAGTTCCACCGTTGAGTTATACATATCACGTCACAAAAGTAAACTTCACAAAACTTTCCACATCCATCACTCTCAAACCAGAATCACCTGAACCAAAAACCATCATAATCCATGAAACAACAAACGAACAAATCTGACGACGGAAACTGAAACTATCCACCGTTCTCTGTCGTTTCGTCAAGTAGACAGGCCATCATCCTTCAGCAACTCCAACAAAGTAACGTGAGACCTCGAATCGAAAGTCGAGGGATAATATCTAGTAGTGCACGATGTTTGCTATCATATATAACTTTATTCAAGTATAATTCTCTGAATTGATACGAATTGCTTGAAATTTCATTTCTATCTTGTAATTCGGAATTAATTCGTTTGCCTAAAAACTAAGCGATATATTCTGTAACCTTTTTGCAATTCAATTTTGAAGTTAGTGGATTCTCTGCGAACACCCTGTGCACTAACATCCCCTGTCATTCAACTATTTATTGAATTATTCATTTAACTATTCCAGTTACCATGCACTACTATATCCTCGAACAATCTAGATGTTATATAAGGATAATTCTACATTAGAAAATAAATAATATAATATGCAAGATTATCTGAGTCAGACTAAGTAGCTTGCTTTATAATTTGTGAAATTCGGTTATGAACAATTTTTAAGCGATCCAGGGTTAAAGGGTTAATGACTAAGCAAACTTCAAGATTACGTTTTAAGATGTTACAGCTTGGATGATTTAAATAACATTATATTACTCCATCTAATGCAGATTCTACACTAGAAACATGAATAAAATGACTCAAATGGTATACTCTTTCTGTAGTTATTCGGTTTTGGAATATTGTGAATTATATAAAGACGAATCCATGTAGGAAAATTAATAGCGTTTAACGGTTGTTTATAACGTTGCTGTTGTTATCGTAATAGTTGAGCCAGGCAAGCCAGGCTTGTCTCGCAATTCAACAACTTGTGAACGATACTTAAGCGATCTAGAATCAAAAGGTTAAACACTGTACAAACTTGGCGATTGAACTGTAAGATGTTGAAGCTTACGTGATTCCAATAATTTCACCTTACCGTTCTATACAATGGAAATTCTACACGAAAGAAACAAATATATTAACTGAAATAGTAGACTGTATCGTTGTCGCTTTGGGACATTGTGCGCGCCCACGAGCCAGCAAGAATACGTTGCTGGTAGCAAGGATCGATCTCGATCGTCCTTATCCGGGAATGCCCGGAGCAGCTATCTGCGTTTGTTGGTTCCGGGGTTGGCGAGGGCCAAAACCTGTTGCCAGCGGTTCGCTGGAGGGCACGCGCATGCACCGGCGCGCGGACGAGCAACACGCGCGCGCCGATCGCCATGGAAACGCCGAAGGCTCCTGACAGCCTCTTGCGAGCGTATGAGTCGGTCTCGTGCATACTCGATACTTGCGCACACACACATAGAACTACCCGCGCCCCGAAGGACCCCCTGCGGCTTCAGGTGGCGGCACTAGGGGGTAGAAAACCCCTCGACAAGCGTCACAGTGCCGACAGTTTCCCCGAACTGTCCGAGTCGGCTGCGATCCTCGCGCTCGCGGTCCAATCCCGCGCGGATTTCTATTTTCCCTTTCACTGACTGTGAGTTTTAGAGATGGTTCTATCAAGGTGTAATTATTGGTGTGGAAATATTACATGTATCGTAACAAATATCACGTTTTTGCCTTGGTGCTTTTGTGTATTCGCGGGCCTTGAGTCTAATTTACTTGGGATTTTTTATGAAATATAAGTTCTATGGCAAGAAAGTTGGGGTAGAAGTGTCTGTATGGTAGTCGTTTTTTGTCGTTTCGTCGATGTTTTAAACTCTCTATGCACGAGTTTTTTTTTCTCTTGGGCTTTATCAATAAAAAAATGATTCAATTCTGTTATTAAGATATTCGAGTCTGATGATGAAAAAGTAATAGATGCAAAGTAAGAGAAGGAAATGAATAGTGCAAATAGTAGTAAGATATATTTTTCATCGTAAGACAGTGTGTCCTTGATGTTCCCCTTTTTAATGTGTATTTGTGAACTCAATTAGAGTTATCTTTCGTTACATTACGATTTTCATACACATAAGTTAGCTCGTATTTAGTACGATGATTTACTATATTATAAAATGAAACATTGGTATAGAAATGAAATTTTTGTACGTAAAATATCTTAACTTAATTAATGAAAATCAATTCTCTATAAATTGTATACGTCGCGAGCATGTGCGTTAACTGATCGAAAGAGACGTAGCGTTTTTATCGTTGGAAATATTATTGTTTGCCAGGGTTGTTTTATTCATTTCAGGTAAATTACAAAGCATATACTGAAGAGTTAACGCGTTTTTCTTCGACGTGTTGGAGGAACGATTCTTGGAAAGATTTCATTTTTAGATTGTGATTGATTGGCAGTTCGAAATTTATGGTTTTATACTTCGATAGGATATTTATGTTTTTCATTAAATTCTAGGAGAAGTAAGTAAAATACCCCTCAAGCCATGGGGTTTTGAATTTTCGCTGTACAGCTCGATTCCGTGTTCCACTACAATGGTTCTGCAAATCACGAAGAACGCGTTTCTAGAATATTAAGCGCATGTAAAAAATGTTGGTAACCGTGTCGAAATATCGAAAGAGAGAATTACTTTAATTAGCAACATACTGTTTCGATAAAAGAATTTCGAAAATTTCTTACTAAATTTATTTAAAAAAGTTTCACAATTGATAATCGTCATATAGAAATTTGTATGTCTTCTTCTTTTAACACTGTAACATTTTTCTACGCAAAGTTACGGAAAACTTTTATCTTCAATTGAAATAATTCAAAATTCTTGGCGAATTATAATAATTATAATTAAGAAAAAATTACCTAGAGAAATTTACGTAATAATTTCTATTCTGTATGAAATATTTATAGCTTCCTAATGTAATAATCTTTCGATATAATGATATCATATGTGAAAGCTTGTTTTCTTTCTAAATAAAACAGCTCAATGTTCCTGTAAATATTTTTACATTCATCAACTTAAAATTTCGACGCTAACGATGCTTTTAAAAAATCGGCTTCCCGCCGTCTTTTCAAATTAAATTCTGAAAAAGAGAAAAAATGAATCGTTTTCCTTGTAATTTTGTCGATTGGACTCTACGAGGAAATGAATCTCTTTTACGATGACGTTTTGTGAATTTCTTTTCCGTATTTACGCTCAACTATCTGCGACTCCGATTTGGGTGGCCAAGTTTTTCGCGAATATTTTGATAATTTTCAGTTCGCGTATTGTACGTTTGCTTTTGATGTTGCTTCGCTTTGACGTATCTCGTCATTTGACTGAAAAAGTACTGCATGAGGGTGGCTTTTGGACGTATGTGTCATAAATTCTTAATCGTTAATGTACGTTCATGTTGCGAGCTTGCGTAATTACGAGACGCTTGTGTCTGGTGTTTGCTGTTTACTTGACGAAAATTCTTGAAGAATTTTTCAAGCATGAAATACTATTTAATAAATTTTCCACGATGAAAATTCGAAGTTATCGTCGTAGAAAAGTATTCGTTACAACGTTCTTCCAATTTTTATTCATACAGGGTATCACGAACACAAAGTATCTTTTAGTCACATTTAATGTTACACTTTCATTTTGTTTGCCAGAGTTTTTCAATTGTAGTCGAGTGCTTAGTATTGTTATAACATTTAAATAGACGAAGAACAAAACGGATTCGATTGACTGACTTTTACAGTTTCTGAATTCACGTTACATCATTTTTCCATTATATTTAAAATACTTGAAATAAATTTAATACCAGTTTTTCAGATTTTTCAAAACAATATAGAAAAGCTGAGAACCTTTCCACGAAGCTTAGAATACGAGTAAATTACAACTTTTATTTCAACAAAAGAAATTGCATTTCTTTCTGCCTATTTTAAAAGCATTCGTTACTTTTTTACAGTATTTATTTACCAGTAGAATTAATTAGAATCGACCTAACTAAAATTACAAAAAAACTGCCTCTGTCAATTTTCAGGAATTTTTCAATTTTTAGGAATCTCCTAAAAAATTACAGATCTCATATATCGTTTCCTATAATTATTTTGTTTTTAGCGCTGTTTATTATCACTTTCCGCCTTAACAAGCGTTTTATTTTTCACCATTTTTCCCATGAAAAAATGAAAATGTTTCGGCGAAGAGAATTTTCCCGGAAATCACGAGAACTTTTTCGTTTGTCTAAAGGAATGATGACGTGGAATCGCGAAAATTTAGACCCTATCCTGCACCGGTAACGAGTTCGGTTTTTCATAAAACGCTTATCCGCAGTCCCTTCCAACGTTTTTCCCCACTTTATCGGATCGAGGAGGAAAACAGCCCTGTTTTCATCCCGGTAACGATCGAAGATATTTTCCTGGGAAACTTGCTCACCGTGATAGATTAGTGCGAAGGTATGCTCGCAAATAATTCTTCTCGTGAATGTAAATCAACCAACAATTCGTTCGTTTCCGTCGATTAAGGTCACATTGACGACTCCAAGACGGTGCCACAGATGAATTAGGTGAAAATGAACTAACTTGTACGCTGGATAAACTGTCGGCGAGTGAGTATTTTCATTGTCAGATGGGAAAATGGTGAGAAGTGAAAGCGAGAAGATAAGATGAATCTTCATAGGAGACGGCACATTCTTCGGTTTAATAATTCGCGAACGTAGCTGGCTCGTTTAAGCCGATTGTCAGTTGATTTTTATTATTTATGAAGGAAATCACTTCGGGATCTTTTGTATTCTATGAGAAAGTGGAAATTTAGAGTAAGAAAGAAAAAGAAAAGAACAGTTAAATCAAGAGGTAGCAGAATAAGAAAATTAATGTGAAAGGATCTTCGACTTCAGAATGAGAAGATTTGGGAATTCAAAGATTTTTAAGTAGAGAGTTTCAAGTTGGTGTTGAGAAGAAAAATATTTAGGGTAATTTTAGTTAATGTATGGCATTTTATTGCGGGATGGCAGGATTTGGAGATTGGGAATTTTATTTAATAAAAGGTTCCTAATTGACGTGCTTCAAATTCTTTTTCGTTAAAAATAAACATATTTCTGTTTGGAATTACTTTTATGAGAAATCATCTTACTCCAAGATAACTTTTAATACGAGAAAACGATAAAAAATATAAGAGATCAAAGAAACACAAAAAGTGCTCAAAAAGAGCTACTTTAACAGCTTCGATTTAGCTTCAAGCATTCTTTGATGAGAAAGCTTCTGAAAAGAAGTATCTATTATACATATAGCACGTACAATATGTATAGATATTTGAAATCGATAAGAAAATTAACAGAAGATTTCACAATGGCGCAATCAGAATGAAACAAATGATTTCAAACTCTTGTCCAATAATGCATACCTGTTTTTAACTCATTTCTGTGCAATTAATTACCTGATTAAATAAAATATATGTAAGAATACTTCGAAATATTTCACGTCATATTTAACAATCGAGCTGTTTGAACGAATCGTTTGTAAAATGAAACAATCGCGATAATGAGACGGAATTACGCTTCTGTCGCACGAGCTGCATTCGTGTTTTAATCATTTTGCTATTATAGCCCTTGGCAAGGGAACGTTCTTGTTCGGACGTTTATTTTCCAGGGCGGGTTTTCTCGTTGTAAAAAGCGACGCGTTGAAAAGAATGAAAAATATTCCAGCTTTGTAAGCGGCTATTTTATAGAAAAAAAGCCACTTCCTAAGAAAAGAGAGTCGTTGTACCGAACGTAATACGCGTGGGAGGCAGTTTTTTACCATATGAATTTTTATTTCAAATATTTTCTATGTCGCCGATTTAAAAAAGAATTTTTTTCTAGTTTTTTATCAAAACAACATTTAGCGCGGTGAGCAAGAATTTGGTGTAAATAACTGCAAATAATTCCTTTTACATTTACCTTTGGAAATTATTATACCGTGCAAAACTGTTATTAATCTTAAATTATTAATTAGTACTTTAGAGGTGCTCATACAGAATGTATATTATAATATGTAAAAATGTTCAAAGGAAAGCACCTACTCAGTAGGATGTTTAGAGAGCAAAAGACATATTATATTAGGCGAGAGAAGAGAACAGACTCAAAATTTGAAGAGAAAATTATTCATTAGAACTAAGCAACAAATTTTTAGTACGCCGTAGATGGTTCTGTTGTATATACATAATTCCTTTTAGATCAATTTTTGGAAATTATTATGTAGTGAAAAACTGCTACTGATTTCAATTTATTAAGTAGTACATTAAAGATATTTATGCAGCATGTATATTGTAATATTGAAGAATGTAGAAAATATCCAAAGAGAAATACTCTTTAGAACATTTAGAGATTTCTAGACAAATCTATACTTAATTTATACTATTTGAGCTACTTTATTTATAAAAACATGAATTTGTATAGAGTCCACGGTACTAATAATAATATCCACAATACATTAGTATACTGTAATATTATGTATATTAATATGCAATACATTAGTATACTGTAAATACGTTAGATGTAGATACAGATAAAACGATTTCTTTGCTCAAAGACTTCATGTTATCGATCAACGTCGTCAGCTTCAAAAGTTGGCCCAAGTGCTCTCAAGGATATCCCTGATATCCCAACTGTATCGTTAACCAGACGACATCGCCGCTCTATCAACGTTGCAACTTTCCCTATCAGAGAACCGAATCACGTCCAGCGTGAAATCAGCCATGAATTTACCCCGACAGAAGACCACAAAAGGGTTGAAGCAACTCCATGGCCGTGCAGTGGTGTGCACGCCCCTGTTTTCGGCCACAAGTGCAACCCGGACCCAATTCTTTCTAGTTCACAGACACAATGTATCGATTATCCGATATAAGTTCGACGTGTGACGTCGAGGTCAGCCTGGCTCGCTGGCACATGATTAATTAAGCGCTGACGACTCCGATGGTCGACCAATAAAATTTGTCGAAGGATTGGCCGAGCTTCGATTTGAAAGACGAAACAGAGAAAAAGAAAGGAAACGTCGTTTCAGGACAAGATAGATTTGTAAGGAAGAATGGAATTTTTTTCTTTCGATTTCACATTATTTTTATTTCGTTCGATCAGTAGGATGGAATAGTAAGAATGACGAAAGGGCAGATTAGTTTGAGTGGTGAGAATGCAAATGGAATTATTCCAATGAAATACAATTTTTGATAAATATCGAAAGTGATTTATGCGAGGCAATGAAATCTTCTTCTTTTTACTGAGCGTTAATTTCTTTTGATAAAATTGAGAGGAGATAATCGTTCGGAGACAGTATTTATTTTATATAGATATATATATATATCTACATAATAGGAGAATAAAATTTCTGTAATTATTTTGGGTAGCTAGTTTAGTGATGTTTTAATCGCTTTGTGGCGTTTCTGCGTAAACTTAATGCGCATTACTCTGTTTGTTCCTATCTAACTGGAAACCAAACATGTTGCCGTATTATTATGGTAAAACATGATTACTGATCGAGAATTAATTTTGTGGCAGAGTGGCGAATTAATTAACCCTTCTGCGTCCCAATAATTACGTTTCGAAGACTGTGATTTATCGTGTAATATCTCCTCGACGAAGTCGAATCAAACTCATATCGAATATTTCTTTCTTCGCGTAACAGGGCGCCAAGCTCATCTTTTAAACGACTGTTATAACATTTTCTTACATTTCTACCAATGTCCATTAATTCTTGCAAATAACCTCGTCGAAAATCTAATACTTTTCAATTAATCACGTCTCATTATCTTTCAAAACCGTTTATCTAGTTCCCACAAATTTCTATAATTCCATCAAATAATCATATATAGATTCATCGATAATGTAACATCTTTGACAATCGGTGACACAATATCACGTTTCATCATTTTCCAAGATTATCTATCCACTAATTTCCATAAATTTCCACGATTCCACCAAATAATCACAAACAGATTCATCGATAACGTATAGCATTCCAATCAATAACGCGAAATTAGATCTCGTTATCTTGTAAAATTATTTATCCGTTAATACCTACAAACTTAACAAATAATGACGTCCAAAATCGGACACCTTGCAATCGTCCAACCAACCCGAACTCATCGAAATTTCCAATAGTTTGACGCGAAACGACGCTTGAAACAATAGAATTTTCACGGCAACGTGATTTCGCCGGTGGTTCGGCCTGATAATTAATTAACTCGAAAACGATTGACGAAACGCGGTCGTTCGTAATGACCAAGAGCCGACAGACAGATTCGACTTTCGTGCAATTACCATTTGATTAGAGGCTTAATTAGTCGAACGGAATGAATGCGATCCGCGTGACCGGATAGAAGCAGCGTGGGCTCCGAATGAGGAAGCTTGCTTATTGAGTGTTGGTTCAGAAGGCCCGGATTATCGCTCTCGATGTAATTGAGATCGTGTTGAACGAGATACACATCTCGTCTACCCCTGGAAAGTCGAGTTTTCGCGTTTCCCGCCGGCTTAAAGCTGCATTTGTACCGACTTGTCGATAAAACTAATGCCAAGAAATTTCGATTAGATTCCTAATCTGTCGCAGTTTATGTCTCGGTAACTATCTGTGTAGCTAGTTTGTAATCCGATTTCTAGAATTATTTTCAATTTATTAATTTTTTTAAATTAATTGTGTATCCTTACATCTTCCAGTAAGGTGTTAGTGACTATAGTTAAATTATTTTATTAAATACATGCTTAGTTTGGCACAGTTGCCTTAGTTAGTATCGTTAGTTAGTAAGTAATTAATCAGTTGTTAGTTGGTTAGCAAGTTGGTACGGTTTGTATGTTTCTATAGTCGGTGCAAAAAGCCCAATTCTTTTTAGAAAACTTAGAGACTTTTTACATTGTGTTCTATCAGTTGGAAGTGATTGTGCATTGTTAGATATTTTTAAGCCGCACCTCGTGTCTTCGCATTTGGTACAGTATCAAAGTAGATATTCGATGGTATTGTTGCAGTATTTACAGAGTATTGGGTTCTATTTTCTGATAAAGTGAAAATATATGATATTGGAGTGAAATTCATAGTCGAGTTTGCTTCACGTTAATTCTTTCTGGATTTATGTAAAAACCCTACGTACCATTCTTATCTTTGTTTTTATGAGTTTTTATACCGCTTTTATGTTTGTTCTTTGTTACTGGTTAGTTGTCCAAGTGTGGTGTTGCTTTCATTTAGGTATATTTGAAATTTTACGTGAAATGGCTTTGAATTTCTTGTTTGTTGGATTAGATCAGATTCATATTATTAGGTTGTCCGAAAAGCGTCTTTCTTTTACAGACACGTCTTTTACAATGACGCATCTTTATACAAACATGAAACCTTATCTGTCAAACGTTGTGATTTTCATCTTGATAAAACAAAATGGATCATACGTAATTCGATAAAATAATATAAAACGAAAAATGTTGTGTATCCATTATTTCCTTATAAAACGAAAGAAACTTTTCGGACGACCGAAATGGTAAAATATTCCTATGAAGTTTGATATTATCAAATTTTATCCTATCGTCGATTGTCAATCACATCACAGGACACAACATTTTTTTATAAATCATATATTCAATACTATAAATATCAATAATTCGAAAATATTAACAATTAACGGGATTAACCATAGTCAAAATACTAAATCAAACAAATTATTGATAGTTAAGAGCAAGTTGCGTATTTCTATGCAAATTTATATATTCGAGAATATAATTTAACGAAGTAGAACCTCGATGGAAATTTGTTTTATTTACGTTAAGTATTGCAGAAAGTACTAATACTTTGAATACTTCATATACCTTCATACGTTCAATTTTGCACTTTAAAACATCGTACAAATGCATAAGAATCCACAGTCCATTCATGTATAATTAGAATATTCCTATGATTCTATTACACGAACTTAAATTTAGAAAATCAAGCTTAATTAAAATTTCGTTTAACCATTAAATTAAAATTTTATTTAAAGTTCGTAGAATCACAGATATACTACAATTCTCGATTCAATCTTCCCATATAAATATATAGTTCTCAACTTAAAGATAACCATAATCACGCTGTTCCATTCAACTTTTGCTAAACTAAAACATCATCGCAAATTGTCTTTCGACATACTTTAACCAATTTCAATCGATTGCAATGAATTTTCAATAGCTAGACAAACCACGAACGAAGGCTACAGGACGATAATTATTTCAACTAATTACCGCGGAATCGAGCTTGTTACAAGCATCCGTGTTACGAGTAGCGTTTGAACGCGTGTAACACACGCGACTGTGGTTACTGCACGCGAATCGGCTTGTAGCTCGTTTACTTTTTCATGAAAGTAATCGATGTACCTGTCGATTCGAGTGCCGTAATCGTTTCGTGTACCAACGACACGATTCGCTATTTAATCGCCTTAATGAGCGATATTTAATTATTTGTACACGTTTCCAACGAGGCGAGCTTTCTAATCCATTGATTTTAAATGGGCTATTTCGACTCTTGATCGATTATCGCTGAAAATTGCCAAGTTGTGAGATCAGTCGTTTGCAAATTGGATGTTTACGCAAATTCGTATTTTTATGGACACGATGAAAGAATGTTTCTGCCATTAAATTCTCTACCGAGTTTTATATTTTAAATATTTTATAAAAGCAAAATACTTGTTTCAAGGAATCGATATGGCGAGTCGTTTTTATAAATTTTCATTCGTTTCACGAATATTCGATCTAGCAGAAATTTCGTGTAAAAGTCCAGAACCACAACAAATTCTCACGCGTTGGAAATTTAATTTTGAAACATGCACCGATATGTTCTATTAAATTTATTGATAAATCTATTGAAAAGCCAGAGGTATTCTATTATCCTGTTGCAAAATGTATTAATATTTATAGAACGAAATTTCACATGTAAAATTCACATATAAAGCAGTATGTTTTAATTATTCAATATTCAAAGTAACACAGTGTACCTACTTCCATTGTTTTCCATAAAAAATAAACATCATGAAATACGTATATTATTATGTTTCGCAGCTCATTTCCATAAAAATCAGAAATACCATGAAAAAAAATCTGCTCCCTTTAGAATTCGATATTAAATCGCCTAACGTACGTTTGCAGTCACCTGTTATGTTAGTACGTCGCTTCAGTTTGCTTTTCCAAGTTTAAAATAACCATAGTACGATTTGGCCGACACGTCCAATTAAGTAGCTCCGGACAAGACCTAATTTATGCAAAGTTGATCGTGTGTTTACGTAGCGAGATAGTTCTAGCGATAGGTCGGCACGTCAAGGCGTCGCTTTTAATCGGCCTTTAATTAACTATGCCGATAGCAAACGCGTGTCTCGCGCTATGCTACGACCTGCACTCTTTGCTAGACGTATCCGGGCCATGAAATCAGAGCGGAACGTGGAAAAGGAGTCGCCTTGGAACCCTTATCGCAAGAACTTCCCGTTGCCTGATTACTTGAGACTTAAAGAGTCGTTCACAATTGCCTGAATATAGACACGAGGCGAAATTGCCTTTCGACGGATGCCATGATCGCCATCCTTGGGCGAGAATTGCGATTTTGTACATCGGAGAAGAAGATAAACTGAAGTAACTAAAACCAGAGATCCCATATGGCAAAATGAAAGCTACGTAGCTTTTGAATAACGTCATCATTTGGCAACGTACATAAACTTTGTAGACCGAAGGAAAACAATAAACTGGACTAAACTAAAACCAGAGATCGTAGATGGTTTGTTGGGAAATGATGACTTTTCCCTTTTGATATATCGTTTCCGGGCATACAAACGGAAAATAACAACCATAAATCATAAAAGCAGAGATTTTCGCGAGAACGTTCTGATCAGTGTTTCTAGGATTTCTTGGGAAACGACGTATCTTTGAAGGCGCGAGTTGATTGTAAAATGTCAGATTACGTAACAAGTTCCCCTTTCGGTATTATTAGATAGGATTATTTCAGTAAACTATGCTTCAACATCTTAGAATCGAACTTCCAACTTCACATAAAATAGTCCAATCTCTTACGTATTATAAAACACTATTTATGTTCAGTTTTTGATATAACAATTGAAGAATCGGAAGATATTGTGCGTTTTAGATTTAACAAGAAAGGACATAAGAAACGAGGAAAGGATTCAAATGTTATAAATTTCATGCTTATGTTTGCTGCAGTGAAACGTACGAGTAATGCGAACAACGGCAAGAATGTTAGATGTAGAGAAAGTCGTGAAATAGTTTACATGCAACTTTAGGTAGTTTGAGAATGTTAAATTAACAATACGAAGAGGAATTTCGGGGAAAATTATAATTGATATTGGAGATGACGAGTGGCAACAGACATGTTGAAGAATTTTATATCATACGTTAACAATAAATACGTTTTACTGAAAACCGTTATGCAATTATGTTAGCTATTAGGTAAAAGAATGAACCTAAAAATTGAACTGACAAATTTTACGTAAAATTTTGCAACGTGTATTTCATGTAAATGAATCTACATATTATTCAGGAATTCACATAAATTCTATAGGATTATATTACAAAGTAGACATCATTTTATTGTAAGGTATTTTGTTCTAACTGACGAGATTTTGAACTAGGGAATTTGCCGAGAACTTTAATGAAAGTCCTGCAATATGGTTGAAGTGGTCATTCGATACTCATCAAGGATCCTTCAAAGAGTCGTTGGATGTGCAAAGTTACGTAAAGTAGTGGTAAAGGGTAGACGACGAATGAATAGAAAGCCATAAAAGGGATATTTGTTTCATGAGCCATCAATAACTATTTCCTATCATGAGAACCCATCAAAGCTTTCTATTGAAATTTTCTCAGATATTCCCCTACTTTGTTCCTACCATATTTTGAAATTAATAGATTCCAAATTCGAGCCATTTTAATGCTAGAACTACTGTTTCTGTTAATCGTTGAATATTATTTTTTAAACGTTACTTATATTTATGTCTAAGTCATGCTACTCTATAATAATTATATTTTATTATACTTTGTTACAGTCATTTCACATTGCAGAGTGGTAATCCTAGTATCAGGTTCCTTTTATCAACGAATTCCTGAGATTTAATTTAAAGTAAATATTCTTATGCAATTCGTAGAATTTCTCTTTGGTACAGACACGAGATTTTTTACTAGAAATCGTTCGAATTGTCAAGAATTTCAATTTCAAAGCAACAAAGCATCAAAGGAACGCTATTCATAGACCTAATATCTCTCAGCTTACTTGTGCAACAATTTAACGCAAGTGAACAGAGTCATGCAAGTTTCCTTCGTTCATCGAATTCATCAAACATTCCTATTTTCAGAAATTATCAAAAGAATACTTTTCCTAAAATGTTTATTCACTTTACTTCGAATACAACTTCAGACGGATGAATAGAACGGTGATACAAGATCGATCTCTCAAATCCGACTCTTCAATGGGACCTTTTGTACAGACCACGTGTAAAAAGCAACCTTTTAAGCTTCGTTTCAAAGCATCTCTATTCTTTGGAAAAAAATTAAACCATTGAAAACTCGAACATTTTGTTTAATCTCAATATATTTAACTTGTCATTCGATTACATAGAAAAATTCAATAAACGATCTTGTTACTTTATTTGACAGCCATTATTAGACAATTGTCGAAGAAATTCTAAATACATTTTCAATTTCATTATTATGATTTCGTTTGGAAAATTAAACATTTCCAATTGTTTTTCTTATTACTGTCATTTATTAGAATAAATTTGGGTTAAAATAACGATTTTTTTTTTATTTTCATCGTCTTCCGGTTCTATCAAAGAAATGGAAAGAGAATGTTGAAAGTTTTCAGTTCAACCTAGCCACCACGTTCGCTCGTTTCTTAATTTAATACTTCAAGTAATCTTCGATATTCGTTTCATTCAATTATTGCAAACCTGCAATTGCAATTATTGATTGTAATTCTGGTTTCAATTCTGATTCCACTGTGCACAAAGCTTTATTCCTGCATACAGTCGAGGAAACCGTACGGGCATAGAGCTATGCACAGTCGGATACACTCTTATCCTTCTTTTGTGCTCTGTCACAAGAGAGAAAACGCCGCGTATCACGCGACAGACCAGTGAATCGTTCATCAGACACGTTCTCTATAGTATGAACGCCGAGCTGGTAAAACGACGAACTAGGCAACCGTTTTCCATCGAAGATTAACTTTCCTGTAATTATTTCGCTCATTATCCTTATTTAAAAGCTAATAAATTAAAAGCTTCCTTCCTGTTGGAAGCTATGATCGCTTCACGGAAGGGTGATTTATATTCCTTAGAATTTCTATAGCTATTTTTATATTTGTTTTTTTTTTTTTTTTTTATAAAACAAACACTGATACTCGACGATTACTAGGTAATAAGAGATGTGATAAAATAAATAAAATTTAAAAGCAGATAAAAAATTCTATATTCTACTGCTACACGTTGATCAAAAATTTCTAAGACAAAGTTCATAAACTTTCAAGCATAGCTGAAAGAAACTGGAAGATAAAGCAAAATCGCGGGAACTTTGTTGGAATTTCCGGAAGTTTGGCTAGGCGCAAGCTACCTGGCTACGGTGTCAGAAAATAACTCGAAGCGAACCAGCTGCTAACATTTACGCAGTGAATTACTCTGCCGATAAAACAACTTACGATCTTCGTTGGTCGCGAAGCTGATCCGTATCGTTTTCCAGAAATAAGAGAGAAATGTTTCTCTATGGTCGGCTAACGTTATCCTGTATCGAGAACTTGGTTTGTTTCGTCACATTGCGATTTGATGAGAAAGTTGTTTAATCGTTTGAGCAAACTGCAATCATGCAACGGTATTGCTTTCTGAATAAGAAAGAGAAAGACGACTAGAATTTTGTTTGGAGAAATATTACACTTCTCTATGTATTTTACTAATTTCTTTTTTAATTAATTAAAGAACTAACGATACATATTCTATGCTCTAGATCTATTTCATTTTATTCATTTTATTTTATTTATCGTATTTTATATTACACGAAAAAATGCTCGTGTATGTTCCAATGATAATTTACACAATTTTGAATTTTCCTAAAAATTTACAATTTTTAAACGGTTGGAGCATGTGTTATCTTGCTACGCAACCTCTTGACCCGTAGTCAAGAGCGCTATTTTATCGTTGCATTTGTGCGAAACATTTAATATGCAAGTTTTAATTTTATACGACCATTGTGTGCTTCGATCCGCCGCTCTTCAATGCATCGCACTCGAATATTATTTAACAGTTGGAAAAAGTTCCGTGAAACGCTGGGCAAGTGACACGTTATTTGTGCTTATTCCATGCGTACGAGTCGAGACGATCATCGATTTATTATTATTACATGTTTTATATTAAAGTGGATGAAAGTTTGAAACATAGAAAATTATATTATTTTATGGATAGATAGTTTCCCCATCGAATCTTGAAAACTTGAAATTATAAAAGTTTCAAAGGACCCGGATATCTTAATCTCAAAATTCTTCTATTTCTAAACTTTCGAATTTCTTAACTTTTTAATTTGTTAATTCTCATACACCTAAATTTTCAAATTTCTAATGTTACATTAATATTATATAATAATCAATAACAAACACTAAAAATACAGTAGATATTTTGTACACGGTTTTAAATAATCGTTTCGACATGATGTTTGAAAACTTGAAGCAATGAGCGGTGAATTAAGCGATTGCACGCGAAGCAAAGTTTTTCGAAAAGCAATTTCGTTAGTGCTTTCTACAGTTAACGAAGCTGTCGCAAACATGTTTGTCGCGGCGGAAGTTTACATGAAAAAGGTAGAATAAAGGTAAATGCAAATGTGCTCTCTGAAGGATACTTAAATACGAACAAAACATATCATGAACTTTAAATTATAGTGCTGTTTTATAGACTCTGAAGTAGCGCAATTTCTCGCACCAACTTTTCACCATTAATATTCTTCTTACTCTAATCTGATATTACTAACTAATAAACAACACGTTTAGTGGCTCACAGAACTCTCCCCTACTTTTCTTTGAAAGCCAATATTAACATTCTACAGCCACCTGAGTCCACCTTAGTTTATTACATTTACTTCCCAACAAACTCAACCCTTTGCTATACTGTATATCATTTATATATTCGTTTACCATTACAAAAGCAACAACAAACCTCTACAAACATCGTCCCACAACAGAAACCACGTCGTCTCACTTCGATCAACGCCATCCCACAAAGGTTTCTTCACAAAGGAAAATCATGAAATACAAGGGAAAAAAGCTGATATCTATACGTCCACATGGACATTATCATGCAACCCCTGTACGCGATCAGCGATGCAGGGATCAACTTCCGCGCAGCCCTTGCTTCGCAAGATGAAAGCGCTTCGATCTTGCTTCCACTCGTTGAGCTCCTAAGGGTGCGAGAGCAAGGGTGCCGTGTCGTCGACCTTGTTGTTTGTTAGACCATCGACCATCGACAGACATGCATTTTATAATTCAGTCTAGTTTTTATTAAGTAGGTATCGTTCAATCTAAATTTTCAGGCTCGAAGAGCCATATTTTTCATTTTTCTTAGATTTTTATTCCTCTATGCGGAATTTTATTAGTTATTGTTCCATATTCATTTTAATAAAAATCAGGAAGATCCTGAGCTACTTATTGCTAGACCATGGACGTTTATGAAAGTTTATTCTTTATGGAAACAACTCGGCAGGAATTTGCTTCGCTTATTTTTATATTTATAATTAGATGTTATACCAAGTTCTGTATTTACATTGGATATTTTATATGCAATGGTTACAGGAAGTATTCGTACACCATTGTATATAATACATATTATAGTATTTCCATAGTATTCTATTAAGAGCAAATATGTTAAGTTTCATACCATTCGTCAGTGCTTTCAAATAACGAGAGTTTAATACTATGAAAGTGAAATGTGAGAATTGATAAGAAAACGCTTCAATGGGAAATAATGATATGCACATCTGTGCAGGTATTTACCTGTATTTCCTATATAGTCGCTGTATTTCCGTGTGTTTAGTGAATTCTTTTTACCTTTCAATTTCTCGTAAACGAAGACACGTCTCTGTTAGATTATATTACAAATGTTCATAGTCGAGTATTTAAAACTTGCTTCAATGAAGATAAAGATTCGTCAATTTGCAGTAGGTAAATTTCTCAAACAATCAAATCGTGGCCCAAGTGAAATTCACATTTTTAATTTTCTAAGCAAACAACTCGTGACACGAAACATAACCGTACGCGTGTTTTCGAAATCCACTCGGTCTGTAGAATTTAAAGGCTGCTTTCGGTGTAGACACCATGGCGACAGCCTGTAAACACGATCAGATTGAAATCGGTGATAAAATTTGGAATTCCAAGCGCCACGAAAACTGGATGCTCCGTCCTTTCGTAAAACGAGTCGTCGACCGACGAGACAAAGTAGCTGACAACGTCTATGCGGAGGTAGTTGACATTTACGAGGGGTGTCTGGTGCAGAATTGTGTTCGAGGGAAGCAGATTCTTGCGGAGAAGTCAGCAGAAAGTTTCCGATTACTCGGACCGTGGTCGAGGCGGTAAATACTGAGAACAGAGTTGATTTTGTGGGTAGAGCGGAGTAATCAAATATAAATGAAACTGTCGAAAATGATATAGAACCGTGTTTGATGCTTTTTCACTTGATTAAAGATTAATTAAAAATTGATAAAGATTACTATGACGAGGTTAGGAAAAGTTTATGCACGAGGTTCGAAGTTCTGGTGTTCAACGTTGTGCAAACTTAAAATGTTTCCATTGTCAAATGTATGACATTTATCCGATTTATAGAAAATGTGATATTTATCCCATTTATAGAAATACTTACTTCTGACAATTTAACTGAAATTACTTGTTGTTCACACATCTCGAATATATTTTTGCATAAACCTCTACGTGTTGTTTGAATCTTATCGGTTTAAAAATGCACAGAGCGTATCTTCTATGAGTTAAAACAAAATGTTACTATAATATTTATATGCTTGTAATTATACATCATAACCATAAAATATACCAATTTTTGAATTTTACATATCTAGCTCTGAACTCTTTTCACTGAAATCTAAATCAACAAAGTTCCATTCATTATTTTCTTGTAATTCTTGCAGATAGTTTCTACAAACATCCGCAACGTTTTTTGTAATGTTAACAGTGGTCAATAGATATCATCCATTTAACGTAAAGTTCTAAAACTGTAAAGGAGAAGCCTCTAATCTACAACCTGTAGCCTGTTAATTCGCTATTATCAATTGCTAAATTATTATGCGGAAGACTTCTCAATATTACAATATTATACAATTATGACACTATATAACATAGTATAATACTTGTACATAAACAAAAGGTTCATTAATATTTCAAAACAACAATGCAAATTATAGTTCATAGTCGTTTATCGTTCTATCATTTACGCTGTAATATTTGAAAGCAAATTCTCGTGCACCTCGATCGTCCAATTACTGCAAACATTGCTTCCTCCAGAAGCTTTATAGCTCATGATTTAATAGAACGAGCTTAAACCATCATTTCCAATACGAATTCCAGGAGAATGTTTTGGCACCGTTGGAGATTCGCTTCGCTCCGAATTAACTTCTTGGAAAGTGTATGTAAAACGATCGCGAAGCATTTCTTCTCTTATTAGATCTCGAATCTGTATAGACGCGACCTAAATTCCGCCACGAATTCGGACGTTCTTTCGCGAATGAAACAATCGTATCTCGATGAGATCGCATATGCTCGCCGGGAATCGGAAATTACGCGCACCTCAAACAGTTAGGATCGAATCTACAGTGGGTTTTCAACTATTAAGGCATCTCTCGAGAAATTTCCACGCTTCTTCCTGACTGAAGTGCGATACCAGCCAAAGCATCGTTTCAATTTCAGAGTTGATCAGAAATTATAGTGTTAAGGTGTTAGGAAAGCGCTGAACACGCTTGCCATGAAGCAAGGAACTGTCGTTAGAAGTTTGCGATTATGGTAATGCAGGGAATCTGGTTTCGCTTGGTTTGGAACATTCGAATATTTCATAAGATGAGAATGAATTTTTAAGCTTCAAACGTATATTTTTATGACTTACATAGGACCACTGTGTTTTCTTCGTTACAAGGAAATTTCGGTTTATAATTAATTAAAACAGAGGAAAATTTTCCTGTGAAACTTTTGAACAAGCAATTCGAAAAGCTCGATAAACTTGGACTGTGAACGAGAATAAAGGTAGTTTATTAATAATTAATAATTAATAAGTACTAATAACTAAAGTAATTTATGTAGCTAATTTCTTTTCGTTAAATGCTCTACTTTTCGTTGAAGTTACATTTTAGTTTGAATCTTTTAGTTTAGTTATCTTTTCATCTCCAATATCACTTTCAATGTACAATATACAATACACTGTATTTACACTATACAGTGCAATACATTAGAACATATTCCAACGTGAAACTTCTTATAAATAAACCAAACAATCTCATAATACATTGTTCAATTAATTATTTCCAATTCAACTACATTATCACAACTCCTACTTTTTCCATTTTTATCTACTTTTATTTACAACAACAATTTTTTACTTTTATTCATTGGGTTTACCGAAAATCTTAATTACCATCGCGACGTAGAAGGCGTCGAAGTGCGCAAGCATCATCAACGTTCACGAGGCAGTGGCTCGATTACGCGATTGCCCTCGGACGTGATTACGCGGTCTGCAATTAATTAACGACCTCTCCGTGAAACGCGTGCCGGCTATTAAATTATGAGGACGTCGCGCGGATCGTCCAACCAACCCGAAATTTCCAACTGGAACGTGACGTTGTTCCCTCGACGCGACTAACAGGATGGTTCCCGCGCCCGCAAACCGAAAACAGGACCATAATTCAAGTATCTAGAATATCCTGACGTGGCAGCCTGATCGAACGGATTCAAAAACATCCACATTTGCTGATCGGCGAAAATGTTTGAAAACTTGCTATGGAAAATTTGTATGCCCATATTGTACGTGTTACGTAGAACAGTTTGTGGAAGAAGTACCCTTCTTAAAATATTAGAATTGCATACATTAACTCTAGAAATATCAACTTGTCATGCATATCTACATAAATATGTTAATGTACAAATAATTATAATTAAAATATGATAAAAATAAGTGCATACGTATAATGTCTTAATAACAGTTAATATATATAGTATATAATATATATAGTATATAATATATAATATATAATATATAATATATAATATATAATATATAATATATAATATATAATATATAATATATAATATATAATATATAATATATAATATATAATATATAATATATAATATATAATATATAATATATAATATATAATATATAATATATAATATATAATATATAATATATAATATATAATATATAATATATAATATATAATATATAATATATAATATATAATATATAATATATAATATATAATATATAATATATAATATATAATATATAATATATAATATATAATATATAATATATAATATATAATATATAATATATAATATATAATATATAATATATAATATATAATATATAATATATAATATATAATATATAATATATAATATATAATATATAATATATAATATATAATATATAATATATAATATATAATATATAATATATAATATATAATATATAATATATAATATATAATATATAATATATAATATATAATATATAATATATAATATA
>NT_176944.1:253411-289965 GCF_000188095.3 Bombus impatiens
CAATATACAATATATAATATATAATATATAGTATGCAGTATATAATATATAATATATAGTATACAATATATAATATATAATATATAATATATAATATATAATATATAAAATAATATATAGCATATAATATATATTAACTTTTATTAAGACATTATACGTATGCATTTATTTTTATCATATTTTAATTATAATTATTTGTACATTAACGTATTTATGTAAATATGCATGACAGGTTGATTTTTAATAAATATAATATATAATATATAATGATAGAACGTATATAATATATGATATACAATATATAATAACTTTTACTAAGACATCATACGTATGCCATTTATTTTTATCATATTTTAATTATAATTAATTGTACATTGACATATTTATGTAGATATGAATGACAGGTTGATATTTCTAGAGTTAATGTATGCAATTCTAATATCTTAAGAAGTGTACTAGAAAATGCACGTATGCAATTTCAAATTCATAATCTGTATCATATCGCTGATGCTTGGCAACTCGAAAATTTCAAATTTGCTTTCACTGAGTAGAAGTTCTACTTTGTGTTTCTATTTTTATCGTGTAAAACGTATTATATATGATATAATGTATATTTATAATTTCGTTAGTTTTGCATCAAAGGGAAAAATTATTATCTACGCCGCTACTAACCTGACCTTATTTTTATGACAACACTTGGCTCATTTTCGGTTGTTTTGTAACGCTACAAGTGGAAGGTTGTTTTGTTTTCGCGAATAATGACATATCTCTTGAGTTAAGTCAACCTTGTAACGTCGTTGAAATGATCCACGAAGATTTCCTTGTAAATTTTAAAAAACCGCTCCTCTGAAATTTACGGATTTTTTTAGTTGTGCCGCTGTTAATGTCAAACAGCGATATGTAGACATTCTGTTAAAAATGAAAGATATTTTAAGATTTGTCCATTTTCTACGAGTGTAAGAACATATTTCAACCATCATTTATCTTCTTCTTATCCCTTCAACACTACAACAAAAGAGTGCAAACTTGAAATGAATATACCAAAATAAAAAAAGACGAGCAAACAAGAAAAAAAACCACCGAAACAAAAATATATCCTGCTCCTAGTTAAATTCATTTCTCGTTCTTAAATTTCTGCCGCATACGATAACGCAAAAATTTTGAGATACAGCCTCTAATTAGCCCAAGCTGTTACAAATGTTCACGCAGGAAATTGCTATGAACTTTCCGTACGACAGAAATTCGTTATTAAAGGATGTTAATTCGTTTTTATCTAGCCTTCAGTCGCAGCCGTGTTCTCCGTCTTTTATCTAGTTAATTAACCTTCCCTTACATGTCCAACCCCGACAAACGGATTAAATGTAGAAAATCCAACCGAAGAAAAAAGAAAAAAAGAAAAGGATGTAACCGCCGACGGCGTTAATTTCGTTGCGTTGAAAACGCTTCTAAGGGAACCAGCTTTTTTCCGCGTTTATTAACGCTGGATACACAGGATTCTGGGCTGCCTCGAATTTATCTCGCTCGTTTACCCTTTGATCAATTTTACTTTTTTCAGAAGTATACGATTCATTTGTCTAATTACGACTCGATTGCGTTTCCTTCGTGTTCGTACAGAAAATAATTTGACTATTGTTTTATGAATGTAAATAAAAATCGTGGAAGATTACTCGAACTAAAAATATTTTGTTTCTTATTCTGTTTATTTTTCTTTATATAATAGAAAAATTATAGCGTTATTTTATTTAAATGGTATATAGACGCATGATTTATAGAATTTCGCTTCACTAAAGAATGTTTTATTATTTTTATTATTATTTACTTTATTCTTGTTTATATGTAGACAAGATTATAACGTTGTTTTATTTAAATTGCATACAGACGCCTTGTAAAATGCTTTCGTTTCTTTTAGTTTATATTATTTCTACAACCGATTGAATATCATACGAAAATCAAATGTGTAACGATCGACGCAAAAGTTTGTTTTGTTATATTTATCGCTTGATGGATTTAAAAATCAAAACGTATTCGTCACTAAATCCTCATATGTAATATTCATAGCTGTTCGTCAGTAGTCGTATGTCGTGATGTTTACACGTCTCTACACTTTTGCGCAAATCGCAGTCGATGTTTTATGTAAACATCACGATACGAAACAGCAGCGAATTCCTGTTCGATTGCATCAATATAATCGTTGTTAAACGTGAAATATCCCATTGAATGGCTATCCTTTCTATCATGAATCACTAAATTTATCTGAAGCCGATAGCTGTGCACTTACTGTTATTTCCCAGGTGTGCCATTCATCATCTGCGTTCTCTCCTAATTCAGGTATGCAAGATGTTTCAAAATATTAGTGCGTTACATATAAATCCTTATAAAACTTTTAAGGTTTGTTTTTTTAATTTAAAAAAAGAATTAAAATAATAGTAACTAAATTAATAACATCTCATGAATTTATTCAATTTATTCGATTCCTAAACCTTTACTGTTTTTGCTTACGACATATTATTCCAACTTTTCAACTATGTAATACATACTTTTCTGTAATCTCCGATTAAAGTTTTCAATTAATCATTTTCCATCGTTTTTTTGGTCTTTCCTACTTATTACTTTTAGTCAATAAATTCTGAATGATTTTACACGTTTATGAAATCGACCATTTCATATGCAACAACCTATTAGTATTTAAATCTCTCGAGTTTAATCGGCTGATCGAAGCTTACACTCTTAGCGGAAATTATATATTTCGACGTACAAGTGCTTCTGGAAGCTTGATTCGTACTTGTTGGTCGAAATTACGTTTAATTAAAAATTATATTCCTCGCGTTATACAGGGTGGTTGGTAACTGGTGGTACAAGCGGAAAGGGGGTGGTTCTACGAGAAAAAAGAAGTCGAAAATATAGAATAAAAATTTCTTTTTAATTTTTTTTTTTAATTTTTCCATCGAGACAACGATCTACAGTGAGATCCGTTATAACGAGACGTGATAAGATGCACGCGTACCGAGCGAAAATTCAAAGTCGATTTTCTCGAAAACAAAGCCTCGAACAAAAAATTTTTATTCTATATTTTCGACTTCCTTTTTCGCATAGAATCACCCCCTTCCCGCATGTACCACCAGTTACCAACCACCCTGTATAACGCGAGGAATATAATTTTTAATTAAACGTAATTTCGACCAACAAGTACGAATCAAGCTTCCAGAAGCACTTGTACGTCGAAATATATAATTTCCGCTAAGAGTGTAAGCTTCGATCAGCCGATTAAACTCGAGAGATTTAAATACTAATAGGTTGTTGCATATGAAATGGTCGATTTCATAAACGTGTAAAATCATTCAGAATTTATTGACTAAAAGTAATAAGTAGGAAAGACCAAAAAAACGATGGAAAATGATTAATTGAAAACTTTAATCGGAGATTACAGAAAAGTATGTATTACATAGTTGAAAAGTTGGAATAATATGTCGTAAGCAAAAACAGTAAAGGTTTAGGAATCGAATAAATTGAATAAATTCATGAGATGTTATTAATTTAGTTACTATTATTTTAATTCTTTTTTTAAATTAAAAAAACAAACCTTAAAAGTTTTATAAGGATTTATATGTAACGCACTAATATTTTGAAACATCTTGCATACCTGAATTAGGAGAGAACGCAGATGATGAATGGCACACCTGGGAAATAACAGTAAGTGCACAGCTATCGGCTTCAGATAAATTTAGTGATTCATGATAGAAAGGATAGCCATTCAATGGGATATTTCACGTTTAACAACGATTATATTGATGCAATCGAACAGGAATTCGCTGCTGTTTCGTATCGTGATGTTTACATAAAACATCGACTGCGATTTGCGCAAAAGTGTAGAGACGTGTAAACATCACGACATACGACTACTGACGAACAGCTATGAATATTACATATGAGGATTTAGTGACGAATACGTTTTGATTTTTAAATCCATCAAGCGATAAATATAACAAAACAAACTTTTGCGTCGATCGTTACACATTTGATTTTCGTATGGTCGAAATTATGCTTTCTGGATTACGCGCGACTACAAAGTGTAATGCCCATAATCTTTTGTAGTAGCTGCGATTTTAGCTCCACTCGAACATTAAATTATTCTGGTCTCTACGATGTTGATTATTCATACGAAGTATTGTAATTTTCATTACAATTCAGTAGAATATTTGATGAAAGAATCCTATTAAAAATACTTTTCCAACTTTTGAGAAATACACGTAGATAATTGGATTATTTCATTAACTCTTCTTTAACATGAAAAATCTCCTATATTCATTTAACCGCCAATTTCTCTGCGAAATAAAAAAATACATAGAAAGAAGACAAGATCTGTAAAACCACATTTCGTATGATATTTTCATGACACAAGAAATTTTTAACATCATATCTTTACACATTTATGGCACAAAAATTGACGTTTTCGTAATATACACCAGACGGATCAACGAATCGATATCATTTTCTTTACAACCAGCAGACAAATATTCGACGAGATGTCGGTGAATTTGCTTCGAATAATTCGCGTGCGTCAAAACGGAAACAGCACGAGTCCCATAGCATTGGCACTTCCGTTTGCTTCAAGTAATGCGCAAAAACACGATGGAAAAAGGAACAAATAGTGAACAACGTTAAGCGTGTTTATACGTTGGCACGAAAATGAAACGGATCTCTGTAAGAATTCATTGACTGTGCGGGGTCTCGTTATCGCGTTTTTCTGATATTTTTGTCCGTTTTTACACACAGCCGAACCATTTTGCTCGCCTTTTCCCTTGCCTCATTTTGTATTCCTTTGTTCCACTGATAGGCTGTGCACACGTGGCTGTGGCTAATGAATTTCGTTTTTATGTCACCCGAGTAGAACCTCCAGAACATGTCAGTTTGTTTGAATTTTTGTGACTTGAAAAGGGAATATATTTTTATGATGAAATTGCAACTTCCTCGCATTTATAGCGAGCCACCGAAATATTTGTAACTGTCTCAATTGGCGAATTTGAATGATTGATATTTTCTTACAGTTCTTTTTCCTTAAATTATTCGATATATTATTATTGATAAGAATCTTGAAACTTCCAATGGAAAGAAGTATTAATCGCTCAAAACTGATAAATTGAAAGGAGACGAGAACCTTTGTAATTCACTGCATTTGTTCTAATTTTGCTGAAAGTTTGGAAAATTCGAAGGACGATTTTTCGAACACATATGACAATAAATTTGCCATGATCTTAAATAAAATATTTGCCTTATATTGAGTTATTAGAGTAGCGGTTCTTAACGTGTGTTTCGCGGACTTCTGCAGTCCAGGAAATGCTCAGCAAATATAAGTCATTATTGGAGTAAAAAATATTTGGTACGTATATTTATATTTTTTTCTCTATATATGTGATTTTTGTTGATGAACAGTTGACGAGTGTTTTAAATATAATTTGCGTATTTGGCACATTACGGATTCCAATTTTGAGTTAAATATTCGGGTTCCGCGACAATAAAAAATTATTTAAAGAAGGTCCGTGATAAACAATAGGTTATGAACCGCTGTATTAGAGCGATAAAAGTGTCCTTTATACACGGCAAATATTTATGGGCGATGTTATGTAAAATCTGTTTCATGGGTTTAACATCTACGATTTATTGTTGCAATACATTGATACGTAAGTTACATTATTCAATAGGTATAATAATTGTCTGTAACGTTAAATACTACCAGCGTAGAAGGTCAATATCTTTATATTGATTAACGGTCCAAAGTGATTCATGTAAACTATGGTCATATAATACACATCAATGAAACAAGCCATAAAATAACTCTTTCAAAGATTAATCGAATCGTTAGGAAAGGCATAAATATAATTAAAAACCATTCTCTTTATTACAATATTATGTTAAGAGTGTGCAAATTACTTCTTGAATTAGATCTTGAACCCAAATAGCGTTCAAAATTATTTCCAATAACTATTTTCATCTATCTTATCCATTTTCCTTGTTATCAATTTTTTACATTCAGACTACCAAATAAAAAATAATAAACCGCGTTACACAATTATATTTTATACACGTGTTACATCAAACATCTTTCCCAAATGTTAAATTATCAAACAGTCCATCAGCTCGATTCCTATTCTTCAACCCTTGTTCGCACCGTTCGACTGATCCATTGACGAGCCAAGTGCTACACATGCTCACTAGTACTCATCTATTCTACACTCATTCGGAGCGACATATAGCAGCCACTTTCGATCTCCCAACGGTTTTCCAAACAGCCCACTCATCAAAGGTTTCCATCCTCGCTTTTAGCCCGTTTGAAACAAATTTTAATCGAATACCAAAAAGAGGCGAAGTACTCGTCAAATCGTAATACAAATAAAATTGGCAGAAGCAAAGGCTGAGGGACAGGAACAAAAGTGAAAAATTGTAGAGAAGCAAATGAATCGAGGAAAAAGAAAGGACAAACGAAATCCGAGACGCGGTAAAGGAAGGGATAATAAAAAAGTCAGAAAGAGAAAAAAGGGAGGAGAAAAGAGGAAATTAAGAGAGAGAGAGAGAGAGAGAATAAAGGAGAAGAAAAAAGGTAGAACGAAGTACACGCGTCGGTATACGCGTCGTTCTGCAAGCAACATATTTTCCAAGCCGATACGCTTTTTCCCTCGCCCTTTTTGAAACGCGCACGCCACCCTGTGCGCCACCCCTCTCTCTGCTCTGCTCTGCTTGCCGCCGGTTTCCCTTTCTCCCGCGGCATCCAACCTCCTCGCTGCCTCTGGAAATAGTCGCCACAAAGCGATTCCCTGTGCTCCGTGTGTTCCGCGCGATTATCAAGCTACCGAGTGCCGCTCGGTTCGTCCTCGCGTCCCGCCGACGCGTTATCGCGACACGTGCTTCCGGCCGTTTCGTGGAAAACCACGGGCCGTTCGTTTAACAACAGTTTTCCGTATCGAGGAAAGAGAACGGACCTCATCTGCGCGCGCTAATTGCGGATTTATTGCAAGGATCAGGGTTGTTTAAAAGTGAGGGAGAGTGTGGCGTGTTCTGGTGTTGTTGGTTTTAGGGGAGCAAGTTCATCGAGATTGTACTTTTTTTATTGTTTCGTTGAAGTTGGAGATCAAGGTGGTCGGAAAGTTTGTTTGGAAAACTGTGAGGGGTAGGTAGCATGGAAATTTAGGGTAACGTTTGATCGTGGTAATTAGAGTTGAATGAAGGAAAACGTGTTTACTGTGAAAATGTGTTGTGGAATAATTGAACGTATAGGTGGTGGTGAACTTTGAATCTGTGAAATCAATGCGGTATAATATATTGTATTGTTTGAGACAAAATGTAATGTGTCAAAAAGCACAGTCGAAGGGAGATGTGTTGATTGGAGCTGTGTTTTTGACGTAGGTGATATAGATAGGTAATGGGAAAGTTTGGTTAAAAAAGAAGTGATCTATGATATGCAGTATGAATATTTCAGATAGAGTATAATTGTGGTAGGAAAAAGTCTGACGATTATAGTGCAGTTGAGGAAGATACGTTGATCGGGGTTATATTTGTAAAATAATTAAAAATGTAGGTTACACAAAAATTTCTTTGACAGAAGAAGAGTTTAACCCTTCATAGTTTTTTTGTTCGTAACATATTATGCTATCGATTATAACTTCTCATTCCAAGCAGAGAAATTTAAATTAACAAGTGTAACGACAACTTTCACGATAAAATACTTTAAATATATGTAGATATAAAAGTACGTAATTGTATGACGTTATCGAGGGTAAAATGGGGTGTGATTGTGTTTTGATAGATTTTTACAGCTGTGGTTAAATAGAAAGTTAATTAAAGCTGCTTTCATGAAAAAAACTGGAAGTCTAGATACTCTAAGAGGAAAAATAAATGGTTTGTGTAACGTTGCATAAAATTAATTCTACAGGGAATTGCAATTATGATCGAATTTAATTCGAGTTTGACAAGAATTATACCTACATCATTTTTCTATTCTTTTATTTTTTGAATATCAGATTTTGCTAAATTCAGACAATTCCGAGAAATGATAGAAGTTGTATTGTAACTCATATTGAAAATATGAATCATATCTAAAAGCAATATCCTTCTGTTTCATAAATTATGTTATCGATTGATATCTATAACTCGGTAAGTTCTAAGTATTATAATCCGTTTTCTTCGAAAATTGTTCATTTTTTCATATAAAAGATAATTTTCTAATTGCTTATTTCTCTCGTGTGCACACAGGTATAACCCTTTTATTATTATCGAAATTGTTTAAGTGTTTTAATAGGTTAGAAAAAGAAAAGTTACACTAAAGTTTCTACTACAGTAGCTTTACAATTAATTATTTCTGAAAGCTGGTTGTTCTATTTCTACACAGGAAAAGTAGATATTAGTGAGCGATATAAAAATCATTAACACTATCTTTCGACCACATGTGGGTCATGCCAGTCTTCAGAAATTTATGATTCTCGCGTAGTCCATAGAGCTTTGTGACTCTTTACAGTTCAGAGTCAACAATTCAAAATATCTTTAACACGTAACACTTTCGCACTCAAAAAATACGCAACCGGATAAAATAATTATAACTTGAATATAAGAAACAGAATCTTTGTTAATTCTAGTGAAAAATCTTAAACTGCGTATCTATATAGATGCTTCCAACCAGTTTCTATTAAACTAATTTATCAATCTTATCAATCCCGAAGAAAGTTCTCGTACACACCCTCTACATTTTCTAAAACGATGCTTCTTCTATATTAATTTTTGTTTTTAAAAGGAAAATACTTTGGTAAATCATTTTATTATTAAAATTCTAAAAACGTTAAAACGTGACTTTTTCTGATTGCCAGAATTCAATTCGCTGGCATTCATCGTCGATCCACCGTTCGTCTTCGATCACCAGAAACGATGCAATATCCCTCTGCAGCCATTCGTGACGCGTCGTTTTAATTACCACGTCGCGTTCGATCATTCTTCGCGAACATAAACCATCCTGCACCACGATCATGCCAATATGCTAGCCACATGCTTGAAACTAACCACCTACATGTATACTAAACTGGGAGCTTCGAAACTTTGTAACGAGCCTTACAAGCAATAGCCTATGATTTATCGCGCGATCGACCTCACAGGAGATTGACAAGAAATCGCGATCTGAAATTCCAAGTTGCAAGTTCTTGCGCATCTAACATGAGCTTAAGGATCCACACGATCATCCTGCCGTGACAAAATGATGATTTATAACCGTGGTGACCGAGCATGCGTTCAAACCAAGTCTGGTATCGTCGTCGTTTCCTCGAATTCGCGATAGACACCGGCGAGTAATCGAGATTTGTTAACGCACTGGTCAGCACCACGTGTGCTGATAGAATTCTGATCGACAGCGGATCGACGATAGAGAAATAGTTTCTGCATCGGTTCGTCATTGGTTCCTAGTTCTATAGATACAATGGCAAGGAAATAAGAGAAAACGGAAGAAAATTGCGCGAGAAGATAATTGTGCTAAGTGAAAGAATTCATTATAGTACGATAAATAACTGAACAAATAATAGTTAACAAATTAATTAGTGTAATTAAAAATATAGGTGTAGAGTTACCGCGAAGAGATCAGAAGAGGAAGTCAGACATAAAGGGTGAGTTCCAAAAATTGTACTGAATATAATTCTGCAAAAGCTAACGACCGATCAAATCTTTCAGAATATTCAAAAATAGAGTAAATTTTAAAACAACGTTTTTCTATTAGTCTAAACGTAACATTCTATTAGTTAATAATGATAACGAATTCGGTCCTGAAGGAATTAAATTCACTTTAATTTCGTGCGATACGCGATGACCCCAATCATTGTTGATAATGTAGGTTACGTACATATATCTTTAACAAGCATATAAGAATCGTCGGTGGAAAGTGTCGGACTGTCTTTCCTGTCTCGCGACCCTTCGTCGAACGGGACAAAGCGAACACTAATGTGGCGTAAATGGAATCAAAACGGTTTCCACCCCTAAGCAACTACACCGAAGGGTGTTTGCGTCATTAATGTCAAGCCTCGACCGCTACGTGCAGAGGCGTTGCTCGATATTATACGATTTATAATTAATAGACAACCTGCATCTCTTGTTACGTAATAACTTTTGTCCGGTTCGTTTCATCGAGTTAAGTGTTTTAAATGTATAGAGTGGCGAAATTTTAATGCTCATGGAAATAAATATATTCGGTTTAATGACTGGTGCCTGTTCGTTTAATCGTTTTAACAGAATACTAGAGCTCAGTTAGGAAGCGTAAATTGGGAAACTATTTCCCAATAGTTTATTAGCAAACTATTGTAACTAATGGCATTTTTAAAACTACTATGTTGTGCTTTTTGTGAAATATAATTTGTGAAATGAAAGTTAAATTCTCAAGAATATTCTCTGAATGCAAATTTAATATATTCCCAATAATTTGATATATTTTCAATAATTCAATGATCGTTGGACTGACAAACTGATTAAAATGAGGATTGAAATTTAGAATGTTGTGAGTATAAGAGATATAAAAGTGATAGAAACAGCACATAATAATAACTAAACGAACTCTTTTTTGCAATAAATATTAAATAATATATCTATGAATATAGGTTATATAATTACACATTTGAATATAAAATTAGATATTATTAAGATCAGAATAAATATTAATATACATTAACATACATTATACTATGACTACTGACATTTCTATTATAACAGGTATTATAAGATATTATGAAAAATTAGATTGATCTTATTATTATTCACCTTAATTAATCTTTCTTTTATAATGAAGCTGTTAAAGAATCATCCTGATCAGCTTCATAAATTCGAAAGTTGGAAAAAATGATTTAAAAATTTTTTTACAAAAGCTTTTTAAAATCTTGGAATTTACTCTTATATATATTAATCAATTAATTGATTATTTACTTATTTAATTAACTGATTATATACTCTAAATATTTTCGACTTTTTATTTTAAGATCTCTCTTGCGATATTTCTATTTCGTCTTTTGTACTGGAAGTTCGGTTATTTGAACACAATATTATTTTTACGTTTTACTCAGAGTCTAGCTTGATTTTCTCTAATTTGATCCAGACGTTCATGACTTTCTCCAAAGCACGGTACACACGGTGTACAATAGAAGATTCGTCGAATATACTTTTTACAAGCAAAAAGGGTTCGGAGCAAAACCTCATTTTAGCTGGTTACCGTTAACGTGTATACGTGACTTTTACCTCTGACAGAGACAAAAAGTATATTAAGGGACCGTAAACGAAGTCAAAATGAAATCTACCCCTCGGTGTTTTCCACTTTTTGTCTTTCGAGAGATCGTTCGCTCCGTTAATTACAGTCCTTTGTACCTCATCACCTCGTTTGTACGAGTACGAAAGTTTGCTCCTGCATCCAGTTACGGTTCAACAAATCCTTGTTTCTATCTCTACGGTTATACCTTTATGACAATAGTTAACAATCAATATTCTGAACCGTAACGCGAATGTTTCAAATAAAAACGCACTTTCGTGCAACAGAATTTTATCCTCTAAAATTTGTATTACTTGACGCGTCGCCCGCTGAAATGGAAAATTTGATCCTACTATACCGGTATACATACTAGGAGAGAAATATACAGGGTGGTTGGTAACTGGTGGTACAAGCGGAAAGGGGGTGATTCTACGCGAAAAAAGAAGTCGAAAATATAGAATAAAAATTTTTTTAGTTTTTTTTTTTTAATTTTTCCACCGAGACAACGATCTACAGTGAGATCCGTTATAACGAGACGTGATAAGATGCACGCGTACCGAGTGAAAATTCAAAGTCGATTTTCTCGAAAACAAAGCCTCGAACGAAAAATTTTTATTCTATATTTTCGACTTCTTTTTTCGCGTAGAATCACCCCCTTTCCGCTTGTACCACCAGTTACCAACCATCCTGTGTAATATATATGTAGAACTTATTTACCATGAAACCATAAGTTAATCCTATAATTATAATATTTTAAAAATATCGAATAATCATATTTTTTTATCGTAAAAAATTCCATTATGAATATAATATTTCACCATTTTTAACACAGCCTTAATCACCCTCAACCTGATCTAGCCATAATAAGAATTCACAAAAAAGAAGGTCAACTACATAATCGCGCTCACAATTAATAACAACTCATTCATATTTATAATCACAATAATAACGTGCATGAGGTAGTTTACTCGTAGACATAATCATAATTCACAACAGTTTATTCATAACCATAATCATAATCATAATCATAATCATAATCACAAATCGTCCAACTTTATAACAACATACGCATTCTTCATACTAGATTATTATGGAAATTCTAGTGCAGAAACATTTTAAGATTACGAATAAATGAATACGTTTCTTTTCATATTCGTCGCGAAAAGACTTGTGGAAACTAGCAATCAAATCGGACGCTCTGAAATTCATACGATATCTACCCCTATGTGGTCGAGGGGTGGTTGCGTCGTTAATTTTTGCCGCGATTCCCCTGTACACAGTTACACATACGCAATATGGAGAACAGCGGCGCAATATGGAGAAGGAAGTTGCTATCAGAGCTCGCGATAGTCATCCAACGATAAAGAGCAAGCCGACTCGAATTTATTGAAGCGAGCCGCGCACCGATAAACCTGTTTATCTGGAGAGAAGAGAAAAAGCTGGGATACTAATCACCACTGGAAACTAAAGCTCCGATTTGATCACTCGGTTGAGTAATATCGCGCAATTTTCAGCTTTTGAAATTCACCTTTCATTTTGAGGGATGTTTGTAAATGGTGGCATTATTTAGAGGGTGGTTGGATGATTAATGATAATGGCGCGGTCGTCAATATAGGATAGTTTTTTTGTAAAGGTGTACGAGCACGTATGTATGTAATAAAAAGAAGAAATGTTGCAAAAAATAGATATAGGATATAGAGTGACGGACAAGAGAAAATTTATAAAAAAGGAAGTATAGGTTGACGCTATAATTTTACAAGATGAATTTATATCTAACAAAGGCAACGAATAAATAAGTATAATACTTCTGGGAAGGAGAAGTAACTGTTATCAATATCGTAAAAAATGTTTAGTACAAAAGTTACTAGGATTCATAGTATATCAATTTCAAATCTAGTAGAAATTAAGTGCAATTCTAAATGTAGGAAAATTTATAAACAAGAAAATAGCGAAACTTTTTATTGTGATCAGATTTAGAAGAAAATGTTAAGAGAAAGGGGTAGGACAATTTGTTGAGTCGTTATCGATAAATCTTTTAAATTTTAAATTACAGAATTCCAGAATTCAGAATATGTTGATAATCTCTAAAAATTTTTATTCCCATTCAATTCTATTGAAATCTATCAGAAAATTTCAAAAGCACATGTTAAGAAACAGAATTTAAATTGTCAAATTTTCAAATCATGATGATATTTCCAGTTACTCGTTCAATTTTATGAGACTCAAGGTTTATATTAATATTCAAATTCCATTAGATCGAACGTGACTCGATGATTGGAAAGGTTATTAATATTAAAATTCTACGATACAGACGCTCATCGATCGAAAATCGAAAATTCCCGGTACAGATTTACGAATAAAGAAAATTCCTCTTCCGTAGGACTCTTATCAGACTGGAATTAAATTCCTATCAGAGAATTCGCAGAAATTTGCAAGTGCAATGCTAAACAGAAAATCAATAGCATCAGGTGAAACTAGCTCGATTCGGTCGAAATGAAACCATTATTGTTGAATCGCGAACCTCTTTGTCAAGATCTGACTAACGCGGTTAACGTCGCTGAGAGTTATACTCTAATCCATCAACCCTTTAATTGCTGCTTCTCTTATTTCCTTCCTCTTGACCCAACAGTATCTGTATAATGGCATCATGGTACTATTATAGTATGGTACCACTAACAGTATCCATATATGTATATCAAATTAATTATATAATTGCATTTTTATAAATCTTAGTAAATAAATGATTAATATTAACAAAGCATAAAAATATCGAGACATTATATTTTATTTTCGCTATATGATTTTTTCGAAAAATATTAATAGTTTTACGATGAAAATTAAGTGTGATGAATAATTAATTCATATTGCTTACTGGTTTTCCGCTACTTACTTCTATAGTTTTTTACATGTGTACACTCCTATTTATAGATGATAGAACATTTTATTAAATTATCCAAATCATTAATAATTGCTATTTCATTTGAAATGTTAAACTCTAAAGAAAATTCTTTTGTTAAATATTGCGACAATCACCTTATTAATTATACCTGATTAAATTAAATTTTTACCTCATCTCTACCTATATGTATTCATTGCGTAACAAGTCGGTTTTAATAAATTTCAACATCCGCATCATTAACTTACCTGTTCTATTTATTCTTATTTACTAATTATTATAACTTTTTTAAAGTGTAACTTTTTTTCTACTACTACTACTAGTCTACTTTTTTTTAAAGTGTAAATCAGGAAACTATCGATACATAATCGTTAATTTATTATTTTTTTTTATAAATCTTGCAAACAGTTTCTGCTAAATTGTATTACACATTTTGAATCGTTATTTCGCACGAATATAAAATTGTGCTCAATTAATTGTCACACGTTTCGACAAAATTTCTCAGGCAAACACAGAGAAAACGGGAAAATATTAAATCCATGTTCTTCTGTCGTAAAAATGGAACCATCGACGGCGAGTTATTTTATTATTCCCTTCCATTGCCTTTGTTTCAGCAAGTTCGAATGAAAAAGCGTAAAAATGGATGATATTTTATATCGTCCAACTTCGTAGCATACTGTCGTCACCGTTGAAGTTTCCTTTCCGATGCATGAATAAAAAAGCAGCTGCAGACGAATATTTCTACGACATTTAATTCTACGGTTGATATTGGAGTGCTTTTTAAACGCATACCAAAAAATTCAGAAGAAGAAGGTAGAATTCAGATCAAGCAAGATATTGAGATAAGATTATTTATTTAAATTTCAGCAAAGTGAAAGAACAGGATAAAATAAATATTATATTTTAATTAAATATGATTTCGATTTTGCATTCGTAAAACCCAATACAATTAACTAACGTGAAAGGAAAACAAAATGAACAACAAACAGGATGCATTTCCTTTAGCAAATTATTAACTTAACTAATACAACCTTTGTAAAATTGAATAACAAATTGAAAAAACACAAAACAGAGGCAATAGCTATTTTTTTAAATCTGCTTCCATAATCTTCTTACATTTATGCAAAATATGACTCCAACAAATTTCATAAACAAATGCATCCAACATATAGCCAGGACATAACAACGCCAAACAACTTCGAACATCACTAACATTTCCTCTAATTTGCAATAACGTAACAGCCAAAGAAATCAAGCTTACTCATCTCAGGCCAACGGAATACTTTTCTCATCTTCTCGCCCTTTTATCCTTTGACATCTCCAGAAGTGTCTAACAATAAGAGCCACCCGGTACATTTACGGACCTTAACGGTGCCCCAACGGAAAAACGTTGAAAACGTGGCTATCCTTCCGATAATTTAAAATCCAGTCGACATCTACGGGCGCGAGATGAAAAACGTCACGCGATTCAACCTGAACGACGATAACAACGACGCTCGCTCGGACTCGAATAGTTCAGCTTCAACGATGATACGGCCGTGCAACGTGTAATTGGTCGTAAAAGCAGCCAGTAACCTTCCTCTCGAGGATAATGTTCGCCGTGGCCGCCTTGTTTAGGTGAATTCGCGGGAAAACAACCAAAAAGAGGATGAATTATCGTTCGACTTGCGATAATATCGTATCGAGATAGGACGTTTTGCGATAAAGCGCCAAACTTTTGCACGTCTTTCATCCCACTGATCGCTTCCGCAATGAAATCGTTCAATTTTCTAATTAGTCGAATACCATGGCGATGGTTTCATTTTCAATGTGTAAAAAAGATTGAGCAATACGCCGATTCGTAATTGGAAACTGCAATTCGACGTGAGTTAATTTGATCCATATATTTCGTTACTACGAATATACGGATTTGCAAGCCGATTTGATGCGAAACGTGAATCTGAGTTTATGAAAATTAGAAATGAGGTTAGAGGATTTATGAAAAAGTTAAGCTGTTAATGACTACAGGAAAGTTACGAATAGAGAAGAATATCTTTATGATTTTATATGGTCTTCTGTGCAAGTTCATATTTTTGTGTACACAAACTGGACAACACAACTTAGACAGAGGTTCGTTTTATCACTCAAAAATAATAACTAGTATTCTACTTTGAATATTTCGTATATATACGCATTCTTTGCATTTTTGCATCTTTCGATTTAACATAAGTGTATGACAATCGGCACTCTATTCGTCTCAATAATTAATACAATAATTAAGAGACAAAAGTAACAATTTCGTAATGTAATTTCGTGGCCACACATTTCCTAGAAAATATTCAACACTATTGTGAGTCACACCGATATTTTGCAACGGTATGCAACAGAGCAACAGTAATAACAAATAGATTATTAACGACCCCACGTATCATATAATTTTTCGCTAAAGAAGTTTGGCCTTCAAATTCAATTAATAATGCAATACGAAGGCAATTTTTTCTTTCTGAGCTTCTCTTTGATATCGTGTAATTAATAATGATCAACTCGAAAGAGCATTAACGTCGCCTAAGAGCATTACACAAAGGTACAAACATAAAAATCGCCATAAGCGAGCCGCATGATTTGTTATTTTGAGGTGCCAACGACGATGGTCGAACTGCTAAACAAATTATTGCAGCCGACTTACGCAGCTAGACGAGCGACCACGAGCTTTTATTCTTCTTACACGTGCGCCGCGTTTGAACAAGTGTCGCGCTTCGATGATGTGGCCATTTATGTAACAAACACCGGGGATCCCTGAGCGTCGTAAAAAAAAGAGAGTCAAAGGGTCCCTTGGGTTCCATTTTCGGTCTGCATGTCGGTCTCAATGCTAAACCGTAGTTACGTGCGTGTAATAAAGAGAACATAAACCCTCGTGATCGACATTCGAAGAGTGAGTTTTTAGATCTGACTCAAACAATTTGCTTGCCAGAATTCTTGAAAAAGACTCGTAAAAATATATTGGAAATTTGAACGAAAAGTTGAAGACGTTTTATATACATTGTGCGGTTCTTATGAGAGACTATCGTAAAATGATGTTAAAAGAAATTATCGTTTCTCCTTCTGCCTTTAATAAGTTTTTTTTTATTTATTTATTTACTTAAATTTTACAATTTGTCCAGTAGGACATTTGGTAAAATATTATAGTCTTTAATAAGTGTTACTACCTTTTAATAGTCTATATATTTTAGTCGATGATTGGATCATTAATAATTTTCGAGTTTGAACTTTGAATATTATTTATAATTACGTTATTCTTCGTAAATTAATAAATTAACAGGCACCTGTGAAAGATGATGAAATATTATTTTTTTTACTAAAAATTTGAAGTAGAAAGTGCAAGGGAATATTTTTGGATGAGGTACGAGGTATGATATTTAGGTTAAGAATTTAATAGCAATGGTTGCAGGACAAAGATCGATCGAAGATTCTCCTGTTGCATTGTCATCAATCTAAAAGCAATTTATCTAAAATGTTCCTATAGAGTTTTAATTTATCTTTCCTCGCTCTCTCGAGCTATTCATTTTCTAACTGCAACTCTTAATTTAATAACAAGTAATGTAATAATAAATTCTTAATCAATTTATATTTGGACTCCACAAAGATGGAAAAGAATATATATAATACGAATATACAGCAATATACACAATTTATATACCAATGATAAGTACATATTATCATTTACTTTAATTGATGATTAGACTATTGAATCTCTTATTCAAACTCTGAATATTGTTCTCTATTAACGTTAATTATTCTCAAATAACATTAATAAATATTTTTCCTATGAATCACATAAATGCTTGAAAATCCATAAATTTTGAGCCTCGACTAGCGCAATTGCATTTCAGCGCAATTTCTTCGTAACGATCTCAGGTAACGGGTAGCCAATTACTTTCCACGTTTCTCGTGAATTACCCAATACGTGAATTGCCGGCGATTTTCTCTTTCCACGGCGTGTTGCTAGCATCGTGAAGTCGTGGCTTCGTTATCGTGAAGCCGACTTTGTTGCGCAATTAGATGCACGACCTATTGTGCGTGGAAGTACGCGATATCCGTGATACAATGTGTGTCTGCTTTAGGAAATCGCGGTACATTGTTTTCGGTACCTTACGTCAATCCACGTGAAGTTTAACGAAGGTAAATTTATTGTGACTTAACGTGAGCTTGTTTGAGATTCAACCTGAGTTTACATTTCACTTTGTTAGTATTTACATTACATAGAATCTAATATAACTTTTGAATACATTTGAAACTCAATGTAGACGTCATTCAAAGATGAAACTACTACTTAGTATTATTCTAACACTATGATTATTTTTTGAGAAATAGATAATTACCTCGTAAATGAAAAATAATTAATATATTTTGCGTCTTTTTGCTCTTTCTGCGCCAATAACTTCTTTCCATATGCTTTGATTTCAAGGTAATTTTTTAATAGAATTCTTGGTTTCTACTAATCTGAAAAGTTTTGACAAATTTATAGACCACGAAAGATCACCAAGGAACATGTACACACGCATGTAGGAAATATCTGTGTAGCTACGTAGATTCCATTTTATAAAACACGTTCAAACCTTTTTAATCTAACGTAGTTAATCTTAGAACGTTTACGCGGTATTCTAAATCTATCTACAACTCAGCCTACTTAAACACGCCAAAGATTTCAACCATAAATTTCTACGTAGCTTAACATCAACCTAATCCCGACTCACTGCGAAGCTACCCCTAAGCTAGTGATCGATTCGTGCGGCGGAAGCTTTCGTTAATTGACAGTTGCCGATCGACGATTTTAAACGTTGGATCTCGTCAGTCTTAAACGAGTTTTCCTATTCTGCTCGTTCGCGGCCAACGACTTCGCTTCCTTTCTCACGGTTTGCCGCCGCTCAAATCGCTGAAATAATCGCGGACACTTTTCCAAATTAGAACTATACGCCTTTAAATGGAAAGCGATTTATTAATCAAATTATAAACTACAATCAATTTCATGTAGAGTAATGATAATTATTTGAACGATAAACTTTTTATCCTTTACATCATTTCTACTATAAGAGCTAAATAAGAGTTCTTTGCTATAGCTAACAGAGTTAGAATCCTTTATTAGGGCAATGAATACTGTTTTGAATGTGTATCAATGGTTCGAAGCAGCACGTGTCTAAAATTTCAATTATTCAAAACATTTGCATCGATTATGGGATATTGTTCGAATAGTTATCCAGCGACAGTTTTATAATTGAATTACTAACTTCGAGTTAATGCTTTAATACAAAATATTTTTTTACGAAGAATTTTAATAAAAACGTAAAGAAAATTTTAAGAATTCTACACGATTATTGTTGCAATGTAGGTTTCCAAACTGTTTTAAGAACCACGTTACTCATGTAATGATTTAATAAAAACAAAATAAAAATCCGGAGCAATTGCTTAGGAAACTATGAATTTGCTATACGTTTTTTTTTTCAATCTCCTGAATGCGATAGATTCGCATAAATTCTTCCCATAATTCGTTCTTTCTGATATTCAGAAATAATGAATTTATCCACTCTTGGCAATTTCTTCTCTCGGTATAATAAAACGTAACTTGAACTCTCCGCCATTAATTCGATCACTCCACTTCTCCAAAACCCTAAAAATAAGATTGCCCAGCTGATCACCCTTCAACATTCGCGTTACAAAAAAAAAAAAAAAAAACGAGAAACAGCCTATTGAACGGTCGACTGAACAAGATTTACAAGACCGATCGAACTGGATGAAAAAACGAATCCGTCAATGACCTGTCGATAATTCAATCCACTTCTCGTTCAGGCCTTCGTTATACATTCTATTAAACTACAACTGAGTTGATAACTGTAAGTCAGATAGAATGAACAATTCGCAGAAATAACGTTTGCCCTGGCTCGATGCGTGTAATGTATTCCATAAATTAGCGGCGGAGCAAAGTTTCGATTAGGAATTGCTTCTATCGAGCCACGTGTTTTCGTGTTCCTACGTCAGTAGAACAACGGTTCAACAAGCTACTTATGGATCTCTGACTGTTCGTTTCACGTCGAATTAGCATAATGTAACGGAATCCCTGAATATTCATCGAGCAACGACTTGCCTGGATTTCGCGACACGATACGCTACATGAAACTCGGATCGTGTCTTTCCAACGCTATTTTATTCTACTTTTCGTTGGTGCACGATGATTTAAGTACATAAATGTTTGTAGCAAGGTTCGTATCATTCGAGTTACCTAAGCTTCAATTTTTTAAAATGCAATCTTGAATATCGCACAGAACGATTGAACTTGCGTATCATGAGACGTCATTATAAAAGGATGAGAGAATATCGTGTACTTTAGATGCAACAAGAGAAAATATCGAAAAGTAATCGAAAAAAGTAACGATTAGATGCTTTCTTTCCCCTTGCGTTAATCACCTGTCAGTTCCACTGTTACAGAATAAATCAATTCATAAAACAGAGAAACTGATTGAGAATCGAAGACTCCGACGAAAAGATCTCTTAAAATTTCAATTAAAGTGTACACTACATCAAAATATTATTTGTTTTAACAATTATATTTTTGGTTGAACCTAACGGGTTCTGCTCGTGTTTATTTACTTTGTATTAAAATATTTCTCCTTAATTATAAATTAGTATTACAATAAACAAAAATGAAGATATATTGCAACTAAATAGAAGTCCAATCAAGCAAGAAAATGTCGCATGTAAGTATCTATTCGTTCGAGTGAATGCAAAACCGACACCAAGTATTCGCGATAACAACGTTCCGTTCGCCTCGCGAGCGATTTACATTCGCGCGATCTCGCGATTAAAACGGGGAATTCGTGGAATTTAATCGGTCGATATTCACCAGCAAATGGTCGCGTTATCGTTGAAAATATGCAGCTACGAGTCGCTACTGTTTCACGGACGAAGATAATCTCGCGAAGTAAAGAATATAAAACGAGTGAGGAAACGAGCGGAGAGATCGAGGAATCGCAAAAAAGTATCCAACCAGTCCTCGTGAACCGACTCCAAATGTGGCCTTACGATCGAGCCGACCTAATGGACGTATTAATAATGATTTATGGCGACGATTATGTCGCTCCAGTCGCCCATTGAATATCCCGCCGGGATTTCTAGTGACTTAATTGGGAGACACGTTTTTCGAATGAAGTCCAGTATTTCGGTTTCTCTACCTCTTCCTTGAAGATTTGTTAATATTTTCGTGCAAAGTGCTAGATTATTATATCGCGGTCGTTTAATAAATTTGCTGCTCTTTAGTGCATTTTTGACTGATCGAAATAAATAAAAATATGTAATACACAATGTATAGTAGCGTACAAAAGTTCCCTGGCAAATATATCTTTTACTTTATATTTCAAAAGCAGTATTTAAGAGAATTTTAAGTAATATTATATAATTATATAAGAATTCTTGTGTGTTACACTGTTTTTCTTTATCATACTCTTTGGCCCAGTATTATTTAAAATTCTTTTAAACATCAGCTTTCAAATATAAAGTTAAATGTTTATCGTGAAACCGGAAAATGTTACACGTCACTATAACTTAATGTTTTCCAATTATATCTATTCTTTGTAGACATATACTTCTACTGGATAATTATATTATTATGTAATTGTAGTTATATTTATATCATTATTAATTATAAATTTCTATAATCACTGTCTGAATTTTTAGAGATTTTAAATGTACAATGACAATAAGAAAAATGACTCTTCGATATACCGAGTTAAAGTGCGATTTTAATTGCTTTGCTAATGCTCGATAAAGTGCAATTTGGAGAAGATCGAAAAGGTTCATGAATTATGCAAGTTTTCAAGACGAAATTTCATTCGAATGGATTATTTTTATGTGAATATTCATGGCAGAGTTTCATTTTAAATGTGCATATTTATCTGAATATCGAGGTGAAAGGGTTTCCATGTTCGAAGTTAATTCGTTGTTTGTCGTTATGTTCAAAGAGGGAAAAATAGAAGATATGCTCTGATCCGATCATAAGTTGAGCTTTAGTACGATCCAATAGTTTTTATTATTTAAACATGTCCGATCGATGTATTACGAGCGAAATTCATGATCATGCATGAAATCAACTTTAATTGAAACATATTCCGAGTATTAAATTAACAACATAATATGTAGAAATTTTGTTATACGTAAAATCCAGTTTTAAAAACATCGAGCACCATCTATCTAGGAATTTTCATAAAAAAGAGATGAAAAGAAAATTTTCAATTTTCGTCCATATTCATTTAAATGTCTATTCAGGGTTATACAGAATTATAGAAATGTAATTTAAAAATTACATCTCATTTTTCCTTTGTATTTGTTTTATTAAGAATAATAATAAATAGTATTGTTTATCAAATAGATAATTATGTATGCAAAATAATGTAATAATTATGTATTTCTATGAATATGCTAATGTTGAACACACATTATACGACATAGTAAATGTTATACCTGTATCTGTTACGGCAACGTTGCGCATGTAAGTGTTAAATTGTGAAATCATCAATTCTCTCCACCAAATGATACAGGTCAAGTGAGCTCCCTAAAAAGGAATCAAATGACAAACTTTCCATCTAGGAATACCCGACAATTCCACAAATTCCAAACAAGGATTTTCGACGAACTTTGTATATTGTGAATACATTCTCTTGCATTTCAACGAAAAATCCAACTGTTTATTTGCTACTGTATGCGAGTAGAGTGATGTCGACGATATTTCATTCGAATGGGCAAAACGGACCAGTTCGGCTCCCATTTTACGTGGAAACAAACACGCGAATCGGTCAGCTTTCCACTTTTGTACAACGAGAAAGATTTCAAAAGTGAAAAAAACAAAATGCACTGCTGAAAAACGCTACGTTTCTAGTTACTAAAAAAAATTACAGTGATATAAATCCACATAACAACCCAATTAATTTTCACCAACCAATTCTAGGTGCATCAAAGCCACAGATCAACAAAAGTGGCCTTGTATTTTTCTCGTATGTAAACTCTTATTCGTGAAGTTTCACTCGCCATTTTGACGGAACAGAAATACGAATGTTTGTCTGTTTGTAACAATTCCATTCATTGATCGAACGACAACGACGTAAACATTTCGTAAGAATCTAATTTGTATCCGCTTGAAACCCGTGACTGTTCGTTAAAGAGCTGGATCGTTTTTAATTGTATTTGACACGATTAAACAAGCGATCCTTTGTCTTAACAATCCTCGTTTCTATCTTGCTCCAATATGAATCCAATGTAAATTCTCTTACGTAAACCAACGTCAATTGCTAAAAGAATGTTAATATCCTTTGTCACAAAGCAGATAATCCTAACACATCGAATGTTACTCGTTTTAAAATATTTACAGCCGTGCCGTGGATATAACCTGCCCCGTTTGAAATATCGCCGACGTGTCCTCTCTCTGTAAACGCGTCGCTGCTTTCGCATTTCCCGATTTCCTCTTTAATAACGTTCCGGTAATACATCAGCCGTGAAAATTTCCCATCAAATTCAACGTTTAATACAGGCGAATGTAACGCACCTATCCCGGTGCTCAAAGAAAATTTATAATAATTATTTCGCGCTTCAAATGGCATTTTCTTTCATTAAAAATCGTTTTCTACTGAAAATATCGTTTACTGCGATTAATTCTTTAATTTTCAATTCCCATACATACTCATAGTTGCCATTTATTTATTCTATAACTTCTAATAATTTATTCTATAAATAAGAAAATATATCTACATATAGTTTATAAATTTTGATGGATTTTAGTGACCGTGGTTGTGATCCGCAATCTTCAAGTATATGCGATAAAGAAAATTTTGTTATCGGCGTAGTTTCCTGAAATTTAATCGATAGGTGTACACTGATATTATTTTGGCAAAATGTAGATAGTTGAGAAATAACGAGGAAAAATATTATTTAGAGAGAGATTTATGTGCAAAAGATATTTATATTTTCGAGGTATATTAATGACTAACATCGATCACGAAATGCAATTTCATCGGTACCGAAACGCTGATGGATCGGTTGATAAATTGATAAAATAACACGTTGAAAACTAATCTCGGAGTTACTATAACCCACCGATTATTGCGTTTTCGAATTTGTTGGTGATCAGTATTTCTGCGTGTGATTAAAATCACTGAGGCAAAGTTCGTTATATCAAACGCGAGAAATTCTGTCGCGTTTAATTATGAATTTACTGAATTTTTGATGAAATATTTTTTCGATTCTAATAACGACAATCACTGAAGTCTTACGTATAGTTCGGAATTGTTATTATCGCAATATATTTTAAAATAATAATCTTCAATCTTTTTAGCTTCAAGAGGCCTTAAAAAATCTCAGACGTGAACGTTAAGGTAACGCGAAAGTAATGATAACTATTAAAGCAAACTGTTCGTACAGAAGGATTAATTGTCCGTAATTTCTCGTCGTACGCTTTCTCCTGCATAAGAAGCTTTGGTTAATTATATACGGAAGACGTAAAAAAAGGAGAGCTACATAATTGAACGATGCGTCAGTATACGGTGGCAATACGCGAGTGAGCCAGTGGAAATTTAATCAAACGCTGTTCCCAATATCAATACGCAATGAAAAAAAGCGTAATAAAAAATGACAGAAATCAGTGGAAGCGGAAGCCGTGTTTACTTCGATTAATTTCGCTGCCTTTTTAATTCGATAGAATACGCGCAGCTTCGACGGAAATGAAAACTTTGCTCCGCTATGAGTATCAATGTAAAAGTAATCGAAATAAAATACTAATTACTTTCCTAGCGGATCGTTATCAATCATTTGTAATAGATACTTCGAACGATGAAAAATTGCTGCTGTATTTAATTTCTTTCGTTGTGTTCTTGCTATTTGTTTAATTAAATAACAATGTATATTTTTATTAATCGCTTTATTCAACTTTATTAAACTATATTTAATTAATTAATAAAAGTGCTTAGTGCTTCAAGTTTTCAAGAAGTGTTAAATAAGCAGGTCAGTTAGTGTTCTAATATAAGAACGATGTTTATTTAATATCCAATTAAAATTGTTATAACGATGATATATTGATTCTTCTTTCGATTTCTTTCATTTTACACTCGTGGTTTATTTAACTAAAGAAGCATTTGTATTTCTATTATTTAATTTTAGTGTATTTGCTGTCTGTACTTTGTAATTTTAGCTTTCAAAAATTTAGTTCAATTATAGAGCAGCTCAAGTTGTTGTTCAAATGATCAATCAAAATTTTTATAATAACTATTTATCGTGTTATTACATGTATTATAATGTTGTAACATTATAACATAATATAATTTAACTGCGTCATGATCTTATGTAGTGTATACTAATTGCGTCGCGTCGTAAGCCTCAAAGTCGTAAGAGAGGAATTTTCCTTTGTGAGAGCCTCACAGTGCCATCTGATAGTGCTTGAATTAACTAATCGAGTTATTCTCTGCTCTCCATATATGTATACTGTTACTAAATATAACTCAAATATGATATAGTTAGTATATCAAATACGCCAAGTTGATATGAAAATATATAATAAACAAATATTACAATATTTTATTGATATTTAAAGAACAGAAGAAGCTATTTTGTGAAGAATGCGTTAGCGAAGTGGCTATCGTGTCAGACGTTAAAATTACTTTAACGCTATGATAGTGAGTTCGAATCCCGTCAACGTCAGGGGAATTTTTTATAGTAAACAAAATTTGTGTTATGTTAACAAAGTTGAAGTTTGTTGTTTGTTGTTCACGCGGTGATGATATCCAACAGTTTACTATTGAGCCTTGTTCGATCGAACCTCGGAATTTCTGGGGATCTCGGGCAGGACAATGAGTTTGTAAACGAAGTCATAGTTACTCTGAGTGTGAACTTCTTCTTTTTTCTAAATATTTTCATAAAATCTTTATCGAATCCAACATCGAGCTGTATTTGGCTTTTCATTCTATTTCCGGATTCCATTCGCAAATATTATTTACGATATCAAACACACTCTTTCGCGTTCGAGCTGAAGTTGATGGAAGTGAGCTATTGGTTACGAAAAATAGCCAAATTATGAAATTTTCATTGTAATATTTAATCAATCACGGACCAGTTCACTTCAATTTTATGAAAAAGTATTAATAAAACGTAAATTTCTTATTATGTTAATTTACATAATATTGCTAATGGAAAAAAATTGTTAGAATTTGAAACTTCTACGAATTCTTCTCGGATGTAATTTTACAAAATTACTAATTAATTACTAATTAATAATTACTAACAAAAAATGGGAACATTTGTTAAATTTGACATTATTTCTCCTCGATCATTTTTTTCACGATACCGACAATGTTTCGTACCATATACAATGCCTGTTTATGCAATATTTAACTTGTTATTTGGAATATCACGGAACAGACGATGCGTCTCTAAAATTCAAAACTCGTTATATGAATGAAGGAAAGGGGTGGTTACACACAATCCCGGAAATAGGTCGGTCCGCGGTCAGCCAGCAATCACCACGTTAATTACTATGTTAATTAGTGAACAGCATCAGAATGTTCTGTCAGTCAACGCCTCTTTGCTGACCTTACCAGGCTACTCCTTTCTCCTCTTCGAGCTACCAGGAAAACACATTAACCAGCCGTTTTCATCACGTCGTCGACAACCAATACGCTTATAATATCCAATAGCACGTTACCAAAAGGGCGTGATTAGTTTTCATAATGGCTGCTGGAACTTAACAAGCACTTCTCATCTTCAACATCAAAAACACGAATCCGTAATATTTTGAAGGAGAAAGAAAAATGAGGAAAAAAAGCGAGTGGAAAATTTCGAAAATCTCCTTCAGCTTTGACGAAAGAATTTAGTCAACACGTACATAACATTTTTGTAATTTGATAAATATTGGAATTTTAGAGAAATTAATTAAAATACGGCAAATAACTCGTTAGCTCTCGAACAAATTTCACATACACTATCAGTTTAAAAGTACCGGGAGACTCGTTTATTTCTCATAGAATGTAATTTAACTACAATATCACAAATAATATCTAACTGATAAATAATATCTATATTCTGTTTATTATCTTTTTATTCCATTCTTTATTATTTTATTATTACGATGTATTACTATTATGTACTAATTTGTCCAAAAGCTTTTCCAAGATATAATTCACGAGATCATGAAAATGGATTGGTGCAGAATTAATATCATAAAATCTTCGTACAAATTATTTTACCGAAGCTTTCACCAGCGCTTGAACGGAGACATTGAACACATCGAACACAGGGAAAGTATAATTATTGTAACTCAATTTGCAAATTACAAATACAGAGAAACTGAAAATTCATTTCAGAGCAAACACACGCAACTAAATTATCGGAGCAGCGTACCGTAGAAGATATAATCTTTTATATTTTTGTTATCTTCTTGAAAACCATACATTGGAGAATAAAAAATATTTATCTGTTCGCTCGTACCTTTTTAATGTATTCGTGCACTGATCTCTAAATAGATCCCCATTCGAAAGTCTTGGAAGAGTCATTATCATAATTGCCTCAGAATTGAAGCAAATCATGAACGAGCTATGTTGCAACATTTTACTTAATTTGATATATTTTTGATAATTTTTATTTAATTTACTCTATACGATAAAAAAAGTATACATTATTAATGTATTAACGACTTTAATATAAGATGTATGTAATTTAAAATTCATAATTTGCATTAAACATCCTCTCTGTGTTAAAAATAGACGTCCTAAGATTCTTCAGCTGAACTATACCATACTAGTTATTCATTTTTACGTTATTTTATACATTTGATGAAATTCATGCCGATATGAAAAAACTTGCAAAGTGTCGGAATACTTATGCACGGTAGTGTACGTCTGGAAAAAACAACCGACAACCCGTTCGAAAGTATGCCAGGCTTTATTAACCTCGTTAGGTTCGAAGCACGATGGTCGAATGATATTTCGTCGGCTAGCAGCTTGAAAACGCGGAATCAAAAGGAAGTAACAAGGGCGGAGTTCCTTTTGTGACAACAAGGTTACCTCTTCACCTTGTCTCCATTTCCTTCTTCCAATTTTCGTTTCGCAACTCTGACACTCTCCACGATTCCCTTCGCCTAAGTCTCTTTTTCTGAAGCGTGCCACAACTGTGGTTACGCTTCGAATGATCGACTGTAAATAGGAGGAAGAAAAAAGGAAATCGTTGCGCTCATACTTGGATTTATGGCTCCTTTTTTCAAAGCTCCTGGAATTTTTCTCTCCGTTCTGCCGCGAGCTCCGCAACTTTTTATCCAGCGTATTATTTCTCGTATTAACTCGGTTCTGACAGCTTCGCGTGAAACAAATTGCCTTGATACAGGTTTCAAAGTAACTTGAAACAAAGTGGAAGACAGTAACTCGGAAGAAGATATTTTTCTCTTACGGAAGACTGAAAATTATCAGGATAATCGCTTGTAAATAGACTGCCGGTCTTTACGCAAATTCGTGTTTTTGACAATTTAATTAAAAGAGTAAACCCTTGATAGAAGAGTGGATATTACGTACAAAGTATCGTAACAAGCGCTAAACTTTGGATACTTTTCTACAGTGTTTCATACTATGAACATTTTGTGCATCGTGCAATTTCGAATTTTCAAATTTCTCACAAATGCATGAACATTCACGGTAACGCTAATTCCCTAACGTCTAATTTTTCGTTCCTATAACTATTTATATTATTTTGCGCATCATGTGTATTCTATGCATTTTTGTATCTTCGAATTTTCCATAAATTCCAAAGTTTGATCACGAACCTTTTCGAAATTACCACACGAGCTGTTCGAGGAATAAGAATTGTCTTTTAATATGACAAATTGTGCGAATAGTGAATTCTCTAGTCTGAATCTGACATTCGAAACAGTTCGAGTTACTTGATCCTTGATCCTCTATCCTACGCATGTAAGAAAAAATCGAGCCCGTGCAACCGGATGTCTTTATGTAATCGGGACAAAAACCTCTTGCGCAGGTGAAAGAAGGACGTTCAACTCAACCGATTTTGGTTGAGCCGCGTAATCCTTTCGACTACGAGCGATTTACACGTTCTTTTCGGCACGTGCACGTTCGTCTAGCAGATGTTAGATGGAAACGTTATTGGAAAATTAGAAATAATCAAATATAGAATAATCTTATACAGGTAAAGGGAAAATTAATTTCACCCACGGAATATTCTTGTACAATTGTTTTCTGTACGAGCGATACAGAGAAAGTTACACGTTCATACAATTATCATTTAACTTTTATAACAATTAACGTATCAATTTATATTCTAGGAATTAAGTTTGCAATAACTTTGGAATATTTTACAAGTTTATTAGCATATCGAGGTTAATAAGTTAAAACCAAGTAGATGGACGATCCTACAATATGGATTATCAGATTATCTCTTAATTGAACATCGCCCAATGGAAAATTAACGTTAGTTAAAATGTTACCTACAATTTAAATTCTCTCTCGTTTAAATATTCTTTATTTTAAATTCAAATTCATATGAATTTCATATATGTTTTTACCTACGTAAATTAAACTTCGACCTGATTAACCGAAAATATTATACTAATTAACTGACTACGCTTTATACTGACTTATTAAATACAAATAGATCGAATTGGTTATCCCTGGAAACTATTTAAAACTACACATATCCAAAATATAGGGAAAAAATCGGAGCAATAAAACCTAATTGAAGCTGACCAAAAAATAGATTCAAAAGAAACGAATCTTTTACTCCATCGCTAGGATGTATGAAATTCAATGTATTTAATTTTTTAATTTATCATTTTGAACAACAAGCACGCGATTTCTCGTGATCATAAACGTCCAACAGCTGCGACATCGTCGTTAACAACGTCACGTGTGAGCTTCGTCACGAATTCGTCGAATTGATTAATTGCAAACCAGCCGCATATCTGTAAGGATTTATCGTGTGCTTTTAAGTGCAACACCGTGATACCTCTGTTCGTCGAATGTTCTAAGCGTCCGATGTGTCCGATGCATCCGATGCATTAATTAATTACGCATCCCCGAATTAACGATCGATCGAACGTACGGGTCCGATCAATAATTAATCTCGCGTACAGGTGTGCGTGCTGGTATTCGACGTCTCCGTCAGTTCAGATAGCTGCAGTAATAACAGACAATAAGACAATACAAAACGAGTGGCATCGTCGAATGGCATTGCTGTGTGTGTTATTTGAAAGATGAAATCTCGTTTTGTTTCCGTTCTTTTCTTGTTTCCTGTCAATGTAATTTGAATCTTTCGAAATAGAATACGACGATTAGAGGCAGTCTCTTCGAAATAAGAATACATATTTCTGATTCTCTTTACTTTGGTTACGTTTGCTATAGAATGAATAAGAGACGAAGTTTGGTGGCATTGCCATTTTTCAGATTTAAAATTACCTTTAAAAAATGAAACGATTTTGATCACTGTGTGAATTTAATAGTAATAGTTCGCATTATCGAACTGTCGAATATTGGATTGGATGTTGTTCAACAAAGTTTATTTCAATTCGTTCTCTCTTCAAAATTAGCGACCATTCAACGATTTACGAACGTCAGTGGAAATCAGAAGAAGAAAATAGAGAAGATGCCTTTGAAAGACGATCTGAATGAATGTGGAAAAGGCGACGAATTTGGAAAAAACGAAGTTAGAAAATATCAATCTAAGTTCTTCTCGTCTATTTCCTAAATTTCGTAACAATATTTTGCCTTACATGGTTAGAATATACAACCCTTCGCGTGAAATTTGGCGAACACTCGACGCTTAATGCTCGTCATATAAAAATCCATAAGACAAAAATACCTAAAACTGAATGTCAAATTAATTAATTGACGTTTAATTAATTGATTAATTAAACTGAAGCTAAGTACGCACTAAGCTAAACGAATCGTTTAATTATTCGCCTTTAATTATTAGTCGTACGGTGCCGGCGAAAAACTTACATTTTTACCACGTCACGCAAAACCTTCGTTCGAAATATTACCGCACGCGAAGATCTCAGATGGCTTAGATAACAAGCACAGAGGAATCTGAACACACGATATTCCGCGCTGCGTTCGTTACGCCGAGGCATTTCAAAGCAGCGTCGCGGGTTCATGTAGGGTAGCCGGAACGAAGGGTGAAAATAAAGCTGGCTTGGAGAAGAGAGAGACTGAAACATCGGCAGTGACATGGAAAAAGTACTCCTTCGGAGGTAACCGATGCGAAAGAAGGAAATCGCTGGTGTGTGACGCGATGACGCAACGGAGACAGGTCATCCGTGTCTCGACAGAAGATAATGTCTGAGCGCAAAGCCAAGGGCGCTTGCACAATAGTCAGAATCCACGGAGAAACGAGACCGTATTACCATCGGTGGAAACACCTATAAAACACGCTCTCCTTCCTCGACTTTATATTCCACTAAAACAACCGCCGTTCTTAAAATGATATAAACGTGGAACCGAAATCATTGCGAGGGAGAAGAGTCTCTTTAAATTTGTGTAGTATAAAAGCGGTATAAAACCGGGGAAAACGATTGAATCGTAATTCTAGATTTAATACGAAGCAATGGATCGTACCTGTCAGTTTGGTCAAATTGATCTAATCGCTTATAACGATTATAGGAGAAATCTGGTTTGGTTTGTGTCCTATGAAAGCGGGAAAAAAGTGATCGAGGTCGTAAAACTTCTTGATTTAATGCAACAATTTTGCAGAACGTGAATTTCGTTAAGTTGATGTAATCGTTTATGACAATTACATGGGAAGACCCTTTGAGACTGTGTTCTACAAAATGAATAAATCGTAAAATTTCTTGATTTAATGTAAGAATTTCGGAGTTATTGTACGTACGAATTTGGTTAAATTGGTTTATTCATCTACGATGATTATAAGAAAAATTTTGATTGATTTGTGTCCTATGAAAAATATATGAAAGCGACGATTAAATCGTAAAATTACTTGATTCAATGCAAAAATGGTGGAGTTGTATGTGGATCGTGTCCATTGTGATTTAAGTTGAAGTTTATCTCGTATGGGTGTAAGTCTGATACATTTAGAAAGATTGCAATGAAGACATAAAATTTGATAAAAGTTTAAAGGCACTGTGCAATTGAAATTAAAATACTAATTATCGGTAATAAGAACTTAATTATTGGTAATAGTTGGTCGCTGATAACGAAGACTTTTAATCAGGGAAAGTGTATTATCCAGATGAAATGCAGGTGTTAATGAATGATTAGTACTTGGCAACGGTTATTCAGGACACATTTTCATTAAAGAGATTACGATTGCGCGTCTTGATTGAACACCGTTGTATCTAGATTTTGCAATTAGCGAATTGCAACAACGAAATGGAGACCTTGGTAAATGGAAATGTCGAAGGAAGGATCGATAGATTTAAAAAAAAAAGGAGTCTATATAAAAAGACCATTAAAGATCCAATAGAAAATCTTTTAAAAACTGTCGAAAACCTTCAAAGCTATGCTAAGAATATCTCGAAAAATCAATTGAAAGATAACTCGCAATAATAAAAAAAAACAAGAACAAACAATATTCTTCGAATATGGAAAAGATCTAAAAATTGCAAAATTTCACGGTGGATTTTACGCTTTTGGCAATTTCACTCTTTGTATTTCCTTGATACAAGTTTAGTCGTTCGAAGTATTAGCGCTAATTTACTATTTTTATTAATTTTAACTATCGCAACGAAAAAGTAGTATTAAACAGAAATAATTCTATTAGAAGTGGCAAAATGAAATTATCTTGCAATTGTTCTTCTCAAAGTGTAATAAACCTGTCTATTGTACCTTAATTATAAAATATTCTTGAAATTTTTATTTGATTGGGTGCTTGTGCAATGGAATGCTTCTGCTACTTCGAACTCTTGGGATCGTACAAAGTAAAGTGTAGGAAAGGGCGCCACCAGTCGGGTAGAGTCCGCCGGCAACAGGGCCTGTTCCATTGTAACCTCGAGGGTTTTTTTGACGCTAGGTACGGCGTGGGTGGGCCCAAAGCGGTAGGCTGGACCAGGCAGCCTCGTATCTGCATCAGGATTCGGTTTTTGTAACGAAATCGCCCCGGGAATCCCCGACAGACTGGATTTCTAACTCGTTAATTCCATTGATTTCCATTTAATTTCAAATTTCCAATCGAATGGTTTTCTTTCTTAATCGCATTTTGTGCAATAAACGAGGACAAACAAATAAATGTAAGATTGTTATTTACTACGACATAGATTTAGCTTACTCCCATTAGTTCCAATTTGAAGAACTAGAAACAAGATTAACTTCAACCTGTTACTGTGGCAATTATTTTCATCGATTAATAGAAAGGAAAACTTGGGAAAGTTTAGCATAAGAATCAAGAATGAAACTTGAAGCGGCTGTAGAAAAACAATAACGAACAATAATCGACGAAAAGCTGCAACATCCTCCCTTTCGCAATTCTTTTTCCTCCAGCACCACCGGTAACCAATCTCTAACTACCGTGATTGGGTCGAGCCGAACATCAAACACAAAAAGAGCGGCGTTCGAAGCGGTACAATTTCAACTTCCCTTTCAATCTTCCACGCCCAATGAAACGGGATGTAATAGGAACGCGTTTCAACAGCGTCGTTTCATGAACGCACGTCGAAAAATATCAAGGGAGGGAACCGGCTTGTGGTAATTCGAAGAAATCGTGGATATTCGAGGCGGAAATACTTTTAACATTGACACCATCAAGCTAGTCAAAATGATCGAGTTACGATTTTTAGTGGGTGTAGAAAACGAGAAATTTTACTGCGAGTTCGTTAAATTATTTCGATGCGTCGCAAATTTTATTGAATATTTGTGAGAAGTATTATTATTTAGTTAATTAATAATATTATAAAAACATGTTTCCCGATGTATGCAAGGCATAACGCAGTAAAATTTAAGATTATACAGTTCTATCGATGACAAATATCTATTTATCTAAAGATCTATCATTTAGTTAATTAATAATTTATTACAGTATACGAAGTACAGTACTGCGATCAAACGGTTAAGATGGCAACACGACGGATGCAAAATTAGCCAAAACATCCAGCCATTCACTTCGGCAACGATTAGCTACTGGAAAAATTCAATAATACGACCATCCAATAAAATAATCCACTAAAATAACGAACGCAATCAGACTGACAACCAACCTAAGTGTCAAGTAGATTTATCAAAATGTAATTTAATTCGCGATGGTCTCTTCTCAGCGCCAATATTTGCGTCGATTATCCGCCCAACTAACCTAACCCCAATTAGCCATCGGAACAAAACACCCAAAAGTCAGAATTTACTCTACTAAATATTAAGGAGGGGTCGTTAAATTTGAACGATATAACGATGGGGATCGATGTTTCGCGGATTAATTGAAACACCCGGCCGCTGTTTATGTAAGCGGACGCGTAACGCGCGAGCGCTGAAATCAACATAGGTGTCGACCCGTTATATAATCCATCGCGTAACAAGCCAAGCAATTACGAAGCTTTCAAGTTGCCGCGAATTATGCCCGTCCGTCGTTCCATGTACGCGTTGTTGATGGAACCAGCCCGTTTTCCCGGGTTTATCGATTATCCGGCCTCGAACGAGGAACAATGATCCTCCGACACGCGATGCCAACCTTCATTTTCCCGTTGCTTCAATCGTGGCACGTCTTCAACGTCGAAAACTTACACGATAGACAGTAACAGACAGCTTTAATGAATATATTATTATGCATGTTACACGAAACATTTTACAATTTTATTAATACTGATACGAGAGTCGAGCATTATGATCATGTTGATGAAGTTTGAAACAAATATAATACAACATAAATATTATTTCACGGGGATTTCAAAAATATTTAAACAGTCGATTTGGTATAGATAAAGCAAAATTTGCTGGTTTTTTTTTTTTTTTTTTGTAAATTTAACCAGTTGGTGTATCGATACATATGGTAGTGTAGATTTTGCATTTGTGAAATGCTTGTTGCAAATGTTATCCGTTTATTCGATATTCATAGCGAAAAGCGTGTTTCAAATATTCTGCTATCTGTATACATAGATTGATTGCTGCTTGTTCTGTCGAGTTCTGGCCAGATTACAAGATCCCGGTAATTCGTGCGATTGTAGATACATTTATTAGGTTGCAAGCTTTCAATAGGATATTGATTAGCAAACCATGCAGAATATCTGTTTACAATGTAATCTGACATCTTCTACTGTGTGTACAATGCTGTACTGCGCTGTTTCGAAACTTCAAACGTAAAGCCTCTTCATTACATCTGACAATATAGGTATAGCAAATGTAGGCAATGGGATTCATATAACCAATCCGAAACATTACACGAGGATCATCATAAACTACTTTATTCGTATTCGCTTCATGTAATCTATTAAATCAAACAGTTGAAACTTGTCCTCTCGAACCATGTACAATATAAAAGTCATTCTCCCGAAATCTTCTTTAAAAAGCAGACACAGCAATAGTATTCATCCCCTAATTTATAATTATATCCATAACCATAAACGTTAAATGAACGAATCCCTGAAATTGAACCTGAACTAAACCTTACTAAACCAAACCTTCCAAACTTTCTCTCTTGAGTTATGTCTGAAAGTCGTACTTTTTGAATTGCACCATGTCTGATGGTAATCCTTCTTGAACTGAACTATGTCTAAAAGTCATTCTTCCTGAATCTGTCTCCGAAAAAGCAGACTTAGCAACATTCGCTGGGTCCTTCTAAGGCCATAGGTGAGCGATAGAGATAAAGCGATGAAGCATTAACATTGGCATTAACAGTATTGCAGTTGCTGTACAGTCTATTCTATTCAAATTTGTAAGTTGTATCTATTTCGTGCTTCTTTGGCGCTCTGTCGCTTACCACTCTTCATGTGCTCACAGCCTACCTAACCATGTTCATAGATAACTTGAAATATTACATGGATCAACCCCCACAAACTTTATGCATTAGCATCTGCCAATCCATTAAACGAAGCAAACAATGTGTGCAATAAGACACGTGCTTTCTAAACTCAACCATTTCCAAATACCTTGAATCATCCCTGAAAAAGCTGCCTCATCAACAGTACTCATGAGGTTCCTTTAATCCAGGTGTCTCTTAAGAACCGCGCGCAGCGTACGGCCAGCTCTCGCGAGCCTAGCGCGTCACTGATCGGCCTCTCGATCCAATCGGTCGCGCGGCTCTTCTCGCCGAGCGGACTTTCACTCAGCGTTCGTTGATCAACGGCGGCCGAACGAGCGGGCAAAGCGGAAGGCAGAAGAGACGCAAGGTGAAACATCGTCCCCTGTGTCCCTCTTCGTCTCTGGTCCCGGGTTGACTGACCTCGATAACGAAAGACAGGAGATA
>NT_176944.1:290276-292776 GCF_000188095.3 Bombus impatiens
ACGAGGAGTGGCCGAGAAGAAGAAGAGCAAATTGGTGCTCCCGGTAGCAGGGGCCCATGAACACCATGGAGGAGAAGCTGCGTAGCATGACGAAACGCGCCAGCAGACACGGTCCGCGTGGAACGGGGCCAGTTGCCTCCGATTGGTCGGCCGGCTCTGGGTCCGCTAGTGGAGCCAGGGGCCCGGCCCCAGCTACTCCTTCCACTTCTCAGGCTGGCGGTTCTACGTTCAACCGGCCCCAGGAGACGACGGGTCCGACCAGGCGGCAGTCCTCGCGCGACAGCATCGACTCGACCAGCCAACAGGCCCCACCCGAACACGGCGAGCTCCTTTTCAAGGTCCTGCCCTCTCTCCTGATACTATAGCGAACCGGTTCTTCTACGAGAAAGAGACAATCGATGGAACAGGGTTGCCTTTTGCGGTTCGATCGAACTTGGGCATGGACGCTTTAAGCTGTTGACGGTTTAGAGTCTTTAGACTTTAGGGCTTAGGCTATGATTATAGTGGATGCGTACTTTGAAGATTCGCTTTAGCGTATTTAGACCAAGCAAGCGAATGCTTTTGTAAAATTTAGTAAAATAAAAATACAAGAGAACATTTGTTCGCTGAATCAAAAATCGAACATCCGAGTGCCTTAAGAGTGCTGCGAAAATGTTCGATTGTTGTAAATTAGTTTACGAACAATTGTCAGAGTTTGTCAGAGGGCCAATTCGCCAAAGTGAATTTACGTCCACTGCAATCACAGCCTTATGAGGGAGGAATTTCAGATCCATGCAATATATGTATGATTTATTACAATGTTATAAATACACAGCTTTCGTGGACAGAGAGTTATCGTACACGTTAAAACGCGGTCTTTGGTGTTGCAAAATTGAATTTTGTTAGTAGTATTATGAAATGTTGCTTAAGAAGGCCGAAAAACTAAAATTAATCGATGCATTGTTATCTTCATTTAAATACTATTGCAAATTTGCTCTCTTACGAAATCGTAGAATCTAGAATACATATACGTAATAATAAATAATAAATCCAATATTGTGTCGGGATGTAAAAATTACAAGCTGACAGAAATACCTTATAAACAGACTGTTTAATTGTCTTATTTAATTAATTATTTATTTATTTAATTCTTCTATAGAGAATTGGCGAGACTCGGAGATTTTGATAATTTACAAACGGTGTTTCAATTAGTTTTCGATCAATAATCAAATTTCTCCGTTTCCAAGCGCATCAACAAACTATGGAAAGACTAAAAACCGCAGTAATTCGATCAGCAAAAACGAACTTTTCCAATCAGAGTTGTGCTTCTAACTTCTACGTTCAGAATAGAACTTTTCGCAATCACTATCTTTTTAGCAGCGCAATTTTCCGAAAGAGCAATTTCCTAATTTCAAGCTTACAATTTGAGTTTCTCTTTAAAAGGAAACTTAATTTCAGGATTACTTTGACAGCGGCCAGTAGCCATGTTCTAAAATTCATGACGAACCAACCCCATTTCTAATACTTGTTCGTGGCTACTACTAATTTTACCACTTCTTATCACGTAACCTTTTACACGCTAATTCAGGCATAACGCAAATAGTACACATTTTTCCAGCGTAATTTACGACTGATAGGGAACGATGATTTGCGGTTATTAATCTCTGTTAGATGGTTCATCGGTATGTTCAGAATACTTTGCGTTCGGTTCAATCGTAGATCAATCTCAATCTGTCGACCATGATATCGCTGGAATCTAGTTAATTACACATTTCTGCGCTTACTGAGTTTTCTACAAATAAGATAACTATACGAATGCGTTTGGACACGGACTCGTTGCGTGATACACTTCGATCTGATTAACTGGTTTTCGTTAAATAGTTTCATTGGAATTAATAACTAAAAATACCTCTTTTTTATCTTCTGCTGTATTTCCTTTTACCATAAAGAAATAAACATGAATATGATATTTAAAATTGATTGAGAAGGTTAGGTAAACTATTTCGTTCTTCTGTGTTTTCTTTTCTATTACAGAATATCAGTGGTAAACGTATAAATCGTGGAATGTTTTCCCGTGAACTCAATTAAATGCATTGCAGAGAAGTTTTATTTCCAATTCTTTTTATAATAAATCCCTTCTATCTTTCTTTTTTTTTCAAATAGATTTTTATATAATTCTAGGTTTTAAAAGTACAACTACTTTTAAATACTGTAAACGTAGAATAGCTTTCGAATATTTTGCAAAGAGTTTCCTTCTACGGTATTTTCACAGAAAATTTTCACGTAACATAGGTGATGCTACTTGGTGACAGTGGCGTCGGGAAAACCTGCCTCCTAACACGATTTAGAGATGGCAGATTCCTGTCTGGCAACTATATAACCACCGTGGGCATTGATTTTAGGGTGAGATATTCTAAATTCTTCCTAGAAGTGCCACAAACAAAAATGAATTCATTTTAAAATACGAAGAAACAATTTACTAAGAAAAACCAAGTGACTGTTACAATGTTAATGTAGGTGA
>NT_176944.1:294111-337855 GCF_000188095.3 Bombus impatiens
AAAAAAAAAAAAAAAAAAAAAAGAATAAATAACTGACTTATTTCCCTCGATGAATTGTCGCCAATTGCCAGGTTTGTGCTAAACCAACGACCGCTGAGAAAAGGAACGTGTCCCAGATAATCGAAATGCTGATGAAGTTTTTCACGTAACCGGCTAAGTAGAAGGCCAAAACGCTGAGAACTCTGAACTGACTGGATATTATGTAAATTGCGTTATACAATGTGACATTACATATAACTGCATTCCAAGTATGTAGAAATACGGTTTCTTTACTGGAAAATACGAGATGAAAGTCCGCCTCTGATTTCTCTGTAAAGCGTTCTGTTTCAATTTAACAAGTACTTATAACTCTGCTCGCTGCTCTATCATCCTGTTCACAAGTCTTTTATGACGTCTCTTATTTTTAATAAAACTTTCATGATCTAAAAATGATAAAAAAAAACAATAAAAAATACAGATTATTCCGTAAGCACCAATAACATTTTAACAACAAACTATTTCACTATCAGTCAAATAAAATGAAGTTCGATGAACGCATTTTCGAGCAATAAGGGTTTAGCGGGTAGAGTGGTGTTAAAACAGGCCATGAAACGTTTCAAAATTCAAGGAGAGCGTTAATTTTGGGAAGCTACTTAAGCGAATTCGAGGGTAAAGGAGCGGAGGAGGAAACGCGTTGTCCGCCGTCGGGGGTCGACCATTGTTTGCACGGAGAAACCCTCTTTCAGTAGAGACGCGACAATAGTTGGACGTTTCAAAGGCGTGGGTAACAATTACGCCTCGGAGACACTTCGACAATGGTGTCTCCATCGTCAGATATTACTGGAACGGCCAAGCTTTCCTCCTGTGAGCTTTAACCCACCGTGGTATATTGGTGAGAAAACAAGCTTTCGAATGGAAAAACACTTTCAGTTCTTGCGTAAATAATTGATGAAAATTTTAAGTAGGACGAGCACGAATGAGAAGTATTTATTTATTGATTTATCTACTGGTTAATAGAACGGGTATAAACCCGATATATATGTCGGAGTCAGGTTGCCATTTTGGGGCGTTCGACTTACCTTACCGTCGCGGATGTGGCTAATATTTATCGGTACAAATGTGGGCACTACAAGAGGCTATGAGTAATGGCGATAGGATGATGGTGACAACGAATCCAGGTTCGATAACGAATCCACGATCCAGGGGAGGACAAGTATCAACGTAATACTCGATTCGGGTAACTTCTCGATAACTCAATCAGTAATTCCTCCAACGACTAACTAACAAACTAACTGCCTCATAACCCAAATGAAACATCCCTTACATATTCCTGTCCTCACTTCTCGGGCCAATCTTTGTTTTTAAGGGGAGCCTCAATCATTTCATACCTCTGGCAGGTACACGTCCCTCCCGTGATCGTGGCTACGTCTAGTGACCCGCTATGTCATTTCGAGTCTGGACTAGGGTATTGGGGGTTTTCCCAACATTCCGGACGGGAAATCCCGCTGTCCTTCCATCTCCGACGTATACATACAATTATATATAAGAAAAGAAATAAACAAAAATAGGAAGGGCAAGAAGAAGAACAGCAATGGCTACATAATATTATACAATTAAATCTAAATGGAGTTACAAAAAATCCGCGATTAAAACATAATTTAAACAGTGCGTATAGCTCTGTATAAAGATTCCTTGAAACAATTAGCAGAGCTACAAAAAAGAAATCAATCTTATCCGTAAGCGTATTGACTAGTTTTTGTATTCGATTAATTGGATATGCTCGAACCATATTTAGTTGTTACGGTAGCATCTGGAAATGTATGATTTTGTTTTAAAAGTTTTTGTACGAGCGTACAAATAAATAAGCTGTGATAATTGGGGATACATGAAATCGAGTGCTGTAGCAAAATTGTAATTCTTTAGTAAAATTATCTTAATAAATATTTAAAATGCCGAGACACAAGAAGAAGAAATGAACGTTCGAAAGGATATTTTTCTGAAAAAATCATATTGAACAAAGCACGTATATCGCATATAACAAAGCAACCGTTTCAGAAACTTCCAACCGAATAATATTCCCAGAGAGACTTTCAAGTACAAAGGCGCACTTCATTTTCTTGCGCATAAAAACACACTTCATTTTCTCGCATCTCAATTTGCCAGGCCGTGAAAACGTCGTTTGACACAACGCGGTGTTTATAAAAGAACGACGAAACAGACGCGTGTAAATTTCTCTGGCCAATGAAAAAGGGGAGAACAAACGAGCTGTAGCATTTTACGGACACGTAATAACATGGACAGCGTCACGTGGAAACTTTTGTTTCCGCGTGTGTCTATCAATTACTAGGATCACGGCCTGTTGCACAACGATCATCATTGGTTTCAGCTCTTTTATTGCTGTACGATGTGACGAACAAGACGAGTTACGACAACATCAGAGCCTGGCTGAGCGAAATCCGGGAACACGCGAACGAGGACGTGGTCATTATGCTGTTGGGTGAGCTTCCATTATTATTTGAAGATCATAGTACAAAACTTCATAAATCAAATCCTTCGCTTTTTAAAAGCGAAACAACTTTAAAATTCGATGTACTGTCAAATAATCTTATCTTATTAACCCTCTGTAAGCAAGCATGTTTTCATATTATCCAACAAGCTTGTCTAACAACAACAACAACTTTGTTTGTTTGTTTTTTATGTCCACATCCACATATGATCCCGCTTAGTTACTATATTTGCTTTAAAATCGAAAAAGAAAGGATAGACAAATTTTATCGTCATTAAACCTGACCTTAGAAATCATTAAACCTGACCTGATAAAGAGAGCATATTTTTAGATATAACGAATTATTCTTCTTTTCAACTGTGCAATATTTACCATGTTATCTTTTAGTTATTACAACTATCCTTTTAGCAAAAGTATAACATAAAAAAAGAAAGGATGTCAACAAAAATTAAAATGAACATATCTCTTATCTAGTCTTTATTTGCATTCGTCTGAAGAGACTAAAGAAGGAAAACAGAGAAAAGGAAAAGAGCCGCGATTGCTTTTTTTGTCGTCTCGTTTGCGAGAAAGTTGCCAAGATGATCGATACGTTAGCTGGTTTTTGCATAGTTTCGACAGGTTTCTTACTTTCGTAGAAAGTCGAGAAAGACGTTCTAGGAAGAGCAGAGTGTTGGTTGAGGGAATCGTTAAAATCAAGAACTGTTCGCTAGCTTGACTGGATGATTTGATTGAGTCGTGTCTTGACAGATGATCAATATCTGAATATGAATATTATAAGTCGTAAAACATTGAATGGAAGAATGTCAAATATTTAAAACAATTTTTAATAAATTTCAATTATTCCTTTCTAAAATTGTAAATAGTTATTCAATTTTTATGAATGGAATATTTGTCTTAAAACCATTTATATTGAAATAGTCCGGTCGAGGATATTTTAGTATTGAGTAAGGAGATTTATGGCTACTTAATTATTTGCCGTAATCTTGGTGTGTAACTAACCGTAACTCTATATTTGTTTTAACACATTTTGCTTCCTACTGAAAACATCACGAAACCGCTTAGTTCTAGATATAAATATTTAGATATAAAATAGAAAATAATAAATATAAGATAATAAATATAAGATATAAAAATTTAGATATAATTTTATATTTTTGAATAGTACTTTTAGTACTATCAATAGTAGTAGTTGAAATACTTTCAAAGTTTTGTATTAAAATTTATATACTTGTTAATAATAACTGCAACATTTTGGTTCTCTATATAAGAGTTAAATAACGTTTCAATGATCTATTTGGTAGCTTTTCATGAACTTTATCACAAGGGAGTAAAACTAGCTCTGTACCTCTATAAGGAACATGTATTCTAACTATGGATCTCAACTGAAACTTCTAATTGAAACGACAGCTCCAAGAACTGATTTATGAGAAAGCACCGATCACCAGCTTATTTTTCTAAAATAAGATAAATAGAACATGATAGATTTTATAGTCAGATCAGGACATCAACTTTGCAGCAAATGATATGTTTGATAGCGTGCAGATTTACTTTTAACGAGATGTAAGCATAAACCTAGACTAGACATAGATAAAATCACTATCAATGTCAACTTATTAATTCCATTCCATCAGGCTAGCTCACGTTAAACAAACATTTCCACTTATTAAACATTATGTTCACTTCACCAAGTCTAATAAATTAAAATAAATAATTTTAGGCAACAAGTCTGACTGTGGAACGGAACGAGTAGTGAAGAGGGAAGACGGAGAACGATTGGCGCAAGAGTACAAAGTTCCCTTTATGGAAACCTCAGCTAAAACTGGCCTGAACGTCGAATTAGCCTTCTTGGCCGTTGCTAGGTATTTTCATTAATCATCACCAACCTATCATCTGTCAATCTTAAACAAATTAAATCTTAAGGCAGAACTGTACAAATACCAAGGCGTAATGCAGACGAACGGTTTTAGTGATGCAATCATAACACGATTAAGCATATTGCAAATAAATTCGGACCTGATTGGATAGTGTTAGACAGTTCATGAGTATATCGAGAAGAGAGAGCGAAAAACATATTTTGAGGTACATTCGAACCTATATAACATGAGTTCAAACACTTTAGTAGAACTCTATTATAACATCCCGGTTCCGAGCTCAGTAAAGCCTAGTCTACACTGACAGATAATTGTAGACAGTAGTCTACAATCTACATGTTGAGGTTATTCGATGTGTAAACAGAGAAAACACGTGGATAAATTGTAAGGCAGAAAATATATTTAAATAGAAGTGTAATATAAGTAAGAATACAATTTGAGCTGGTCCAGATCCGCACGCTAGTTGTGTTACCCAATAACTGAAAAACCCTGAAGCCAACGTCACCTGTCTACTGATTATGGCCTAACTTCGTCGCAGTCTTTTGTCTACGCGCTGTCGATGGCTTCAGTGCTTGAGAAAACTAAAAAGACCAGATGTAGGGTTTTCTTAGAAGTGGTAACCACTTCAACACTACATATGTTTTTCTGCGGATTCTTCCCTGGAAAATGTATACGCATTGAATGCGGACAATTGTCTGCCAGTGTAGACTAGGCTTCCACAGTGATCCAAGTAACGCTACAATATACTTTGCAACTACCAAAAGATCACCATTTCTTATGAATACTAGATAAATCCCATAAAGTGAAACTTATTGGAATTGATTTAGATTCGTGGAAATATATTGAAATTCATCCCGTTTCTACATGCAATCCTCCTCAATGGTTCGATCCTACCATTGCATTGGAAGCATGAACGTTGCGAAATCACAACAAAGTCAAGTGACTGGTTTTCATCAGACTTAAGCGGCTGGAGAACACCTGATAAGATAAAAAGCGAATTTCTATTTGATTTCAGAGACTTGAAGGCGAGGAAAAGCAACGACCCGGACGACACGAAATTCAATGTACAAGACTACGTCCGTCAGCAGTCGCAACGAAATTCCTGCTTCAATTCCAATTGCCTGACTACTTGAATTGCGCAGTAATCCTGCGCACACACTTCCCTGCGATAGATTCAGACGAATGGTGGAACATGGACCGGAACTGGTTGGCCATAAAAATGGCGCGAAACTATCGTGGGCGTTCAACAATTCGTCCCTTATGATTCATAACAGATAATCGTTGAAATGTTGCCTCGTTGCAGATGTCATTCGTAAAACGAGACGAATTTTCGTAACATTGCACAATTCGTTCACGAGAGCTTGTTGTTCGAACGAATTGACTCTCAAACGAGATCGAACAAATTTGAAAGAAATCGAAAGAAAACGCACTAATGAGATCGAAAATATAATTTTTTATTTTTACTGAAAAGAGATTTCAAAAAACGTCGAAACAACGTTTCTGTTCCACCAGAAGAGTACCTTTATCGAGGCATAAACGAAAAAAATGTAGATTGATAGAAAGCTGATATTTTTCAAAGAGACCGAATAGGAAACTCTTGTTGACGATACATGTATAGAAATTTATTTATCGATGGTTAATCCTATACTGTACATTAATGTGAATAGCTGATTTGGGACAAAGGTCCGCGAGATACATAGATTTAGGGAATCTCTTAATGGTTCTAATTTGTGCACTGTATATGATCGTTACGGTATTAATAAAAGGAGGGGGGAAGAAAGAGAAAAATATATTTAAAATAAAATTGTATTCAAAACGTGCTATCGATAAATTAACGACATGTTCACGTGGAAGCTCACCATGTACCAAGTAGATTTGCGGTTTTAGAGTGGCCGCCGTGTAGAAGAGCTTTTCGAAAATATACCATAGCTGCCATATATACAACACGTTTTAGAAAAGAACGCTCAATAATATTTTGTTCGAAAGCATATTCTCGTAGTTTTCAGGTACGAGTGATTGAAACTTTTCAATCGATGCTACATGTGTATGTAGAGACACATTTATAAGTCTTTTAATCTTTATAATCATTTAGATTGATGAAACTCTTTAGAAAGTTTTGTATAATTGTATTTTGTTTTCAAACTTTATCCTGTATCGATTCGTTTTGCAATTAAATAAAGCTCGTGTGTGTATAATCGTGTAGTTTGTGATAACGGTTGCATTAGTTACGTAACCATATCTGATTTCTAACCTTTTCTATGTAATAGTCCAATATACGACAGGATATTTTAGATCAGCCCAATTTGTATTGTGAATTTTTGGATTTTATACACTGTATTACTTTTATAACCGCATGATGATAATTTGCTACTGATACTTCGAAATTAAAAAAAAGGTTAAAATATTTGATTTCGTTAATTCGCGGTTACCGAGTGATTCGTTGCGAATGATGAAGGTAAATGAAACGAAATGTAACCGTGTACGTTACCTGTAGTATATGTACAATGTATCTTATCAGCGTGTACAAACGACAAACAGTTACATGTCAAGTGTATATTAACAAATAATATATATAAAATAAACGACCACTCGACCAACTATATAACCATTGCTTTGTAATTTACCACTACTGCCCTCGTTTTCCTATTTTAGTAACGTCATCATTTTTGTAAAAACTTTTGAAACCATTTGACATCATACATTCATTATCCAGATCAAAATATTTGGTTTTTATCACTGAATATACATTCCACATATTTGTCACTACATATTGTCACGCGAAACGTGATAATATTCGGCCAATAAATAAATATCGCGTTAAAAAGCGGCATGCTTTTACCTAGTGCGCGCTCGTTGTCTAATTTTTCCTTTGAACGGCAGGAACGTATCGAAATGGACCGCTCGGGCTCAGTTTCAAATGTCGACGTACAAACAAAACGCTGCGTCCCTAACCTGCTTCTGAGGAGCGCGCATTATTGGCAGGCAGAACACCTGCCTGATATTCAGTGAAGAAAAGCCACGAACATCTACGTCCACGATGGGCGAGGTGGTGGAGTTGCAGAATGTGGAAGATGTGTGTAGACTCTGCCTATCCACCGATGAGCCAAAATTGTCGGTGTTCGAAACGGGCGACTCTCCGGTGTCCTTAGCCAGCAAGATACAAGCTTGTCTATCGATTCAGGTGCGTGCGTAAAATATTGTTATTTAATACTTTTGTGCCCGTCATCTTCCTGAATGTTTATTTCTCTTCGCGTACTCTTATACGCTTCGCGTTTTGTTACTGCGTTGAAACGAGTACATTGAGGTTAGGTCTATACGGATCATGTTTGAGATGGGAGCATTGGCAATGGTGATTATGGGTATTTCATTGGTGTTTATTCTTATTGGTAAAGGTTAGATAGACAAATATCGAATGAAACGTGTTTCTATAGTAATATTATCTTTAGAGAAACCTAACTTTTGTTTGAAGCTTGATACATGCTTATATTTTTATTGGGTTTATGTACTTTTTAGATTTTAGTAACGGATAGATTATCAAAGAAAATATGTGCGCAATGTATTAAAAATGTGAATGAGTGGCATAATTACAAGGAAACATGTTTGCATTCACAAGACAAGTTGCATCGGTGGTTGGAACAACACATGCAATCAAATCCTGTGGTAAATATACGTGTTCTATTAATTTTGTGAGTATAATATAATATATGGACTTGTAATCAATGTATTATTGTCATGTGTCATAGGTTGTAAATATTAAAAATGAACCTGTTGATTTGGACTTTTGTGAGGACAATGTCGAGGTTATTTCTGAATCTACGAATGATTCGGATTTGGTAAGTATGATATGCTTCAAAACAAACTGTAAAAAAATAAAGGTACATTAAAGTTGGTTTATTTTATAGGAAGCCACTAATCTTGAAGAAAATAATAATCCTATAGAAAATAATGATCAAGATCAGCAATTACCTGATGATGAAGTAGCTTTAGAGGGAGATCAACCAGCTTTAACGAAAGATATGGACATTTCTATAAAATCTGAACCACAAGATGATTATGATACAGATTGTACTATAGAAATTGAATCTGTTACTGGTAGTGAACTTGTTTTGAATCCCCTTTCAAGCTCAGAGGATAGGATTATGGAAGCTGATTCCACTCAGAAATCCAACGCATCCACATCAGCAAGCAAGAAAAAAGTCAGAAGAGGCCCACATACCCATTTTAGGGGTGCACGTGTTTTTAAACAGAAATGTCTACATTGTCAAATTAATTTGCATTCTAAGTATTCTTATGCAAAACATATGGAAAGATTTCATAGTGACAAACAGAATGGTAGTGTTAATCAATTGGAATTGGAAGATGAGGAAGAGCTTGTTGAAGATTTGGAAGATGAATTAATGAGCATGGAGAAGGATGCTCCATTGACACAAGTGCAGCAAAATATTATAAGTCAATTGAAGACATATTCATGTTACTCTTGTGAACAAAGTTTTAGCGATCGTAGAAGTACTCTTTTCCACATTCGTCAGCACATGCCCGATCTAAGACCGCACACGTGTATCGCGTGTTTGACGGAGTTTCCGGATCGATCGATGTATAAAGTACATTGTAGAGCATCGTTCGAGTGTGCAATGAAGATTGCTCTCGTTATACCGAAACAAGGCTTGCAGAAATGCTTCACGTGTAATATGTGTTTACGTTCTTTGCCGGACAGAAAGCAGCTGCTTACTCATCTATCGAAGCATTCAGATAAACAGTATGAGGAGCTCGTATCTCCAACACGATCTCCTCCTAAATTAAAACCAGTAACTCCTCTGCCATCTTTGAGACAGGAGTCACCGAAAAAATCATTTAAAGGAAATCGTACTCTGAACATACCCAGCCCTTACAAAAATGGTGATCCTGCGCACAATCATGTATGCGACCTGTGTGGTATGATTTACAGGTACAAGCCAAACATGCTGAAGCATAGAGACTTGTGTCAACGTTTATCATCCGACGTCAGAACATCCTATAGATGTGTCCATTGTGGCATGACATATTTGGTGTTCAAAAAGTTTCATTCTCATCTAACGTTGGACCACAAAAAGAGTGATTTCATATGTTCTGAATGTGGCAGCAAATTCAAATCTCCTAGTGATTATTTGAACCATCACAAAGAACACTCTAATGATCTTAACAAGGAAGAAACTTCTGAATTGAAAAACGATATAGTAAAGGCTACGCAGAATATTTCAAAGCCCATCAAGGATTGGGATACATTTGAAGCTGAAGTAAATGCTGGTAAACTATCAGACAGTAATCAGTATAGCTGTGCCCTCTGTAATTTGGAATTCACTACTAGAGCTGAACTAATGGAACACAGAAATCTTCATCTGAAGGTGAAGATTTATTCTTGTGTCATCTGTCGTAGTATGTTTAGTAGCGCAGGTGCTTTGGAAATTCACATGAAAGATCATGGTATAGAAGATCCGAATGAAAGAAATGCAAACATCTCCTGTGTGGAGTATGGTACGGTACAAGAAGATTCACAGGACTCAAATTCAGTAAATGTCAGCGCCACCTCGGATCCTGGCGATAAAAAGAACGAGTGCGACGTGTGCGGCAAGGTATTCTCGAATAGCGCTAATCTTAAGAGGCATATCAGAAATATTCACAATGTTATCAGAGGCAACATCATCTGCACCCACTGTCGGCGAACGTTCAAGAGTAAAGAGTCGCATGACCGACACCTAGCAATTGATCACCCAAAGCTTGCGAAGTCCATACATCAGTGTTCTAAATGTCGAAAGACTTTCTTCTTCAAAGCTAACCTAAATCTTCACTTTGAAACTGCCCATGCTCAGGAATTAGGTGGTCACGGATGCGACATTTGCGGTAAGATTTTCATGGAAGAATCATCTCTAAAGATACACAGGAGCTGGCACAATCGAGCAAACTCTAGATTAAGTTTACGATTTATGAAGAAAGATGTCCAAAAGCCATTGACCCAGACTAAACAAGAGGAACCTTTCAATTCCAGTATGACCCGACCAGCTAGAGCACGAAAATCTTACCCAAATTTACCTCCAACAAAGCCAAATGGTAATTTCCAATGCCAAGTTTGCAGTGACAAGTTCAATGATGTAACAGAATTGAGAACACACTTATGGGATGTGCACTGTGCTCGTAATAAAACTGAGAAGAGCTTTTCAGGTGACGAGTTTCAATGTGAGCTTTGCACAAATGTTTTCCTTGACAAGGAGACATTAGATATACATATGCAATGGCACAAAGCTCAACCCATTCTTGATGATGTAAAGAAATCTGATCACATTTGTGATATTTGTGGAAAATTATACAGCTCCAAAAAGATACTGTCAAGACATAAGAAGCTTCACAAATCCACAGTTGTAGCTGCTGCAAAGCTACAGTCAGCTGGCAAGAACTTAGCAAGTAGTCCACTTATATGCACCCTCTGTCACAAGGTGTTCAATAGTACTCGGTCGCTTCACCGTCACAGGCTCAACCTACATGCTAACATGTTTAATCAACAACCCGAACATGTATACAACAACGCGAGAAGACTATCTCAAGAAGAGCCAAGATCTAAGAAAATAAAATTAGAAGAAGAGGATAAAAAAGCACCTCTCCCCATGGATGCCATGAGCGCAGGCAGGAAGTCAGTTATGTGCCACGTCTGTAGGAAGTTCTTTGCAAATATGAGCGTATTGTACAAGCACAAACAATTGGTACACAATAAGACTCACATGAATCTGTTACAGAATCTAGCCAAATCATATAATATCGAATGTATACCATTACCCAGCAATGATGGTAAAGTCCTGTGCAACATTTGCTACAAAAAGTTTTCTGGCGTGTCGAATTTGCGCCAACATTTTACCATAAAACATAAAAATGCTCCTCCCAAATTTGCTTGTTCTGTAGACGGTTGCAAGCTCACGTTCCCAACGCCAACAATCGTAAAGAACCATGAATTGTCGCACAACAGCATTATCTACAGTTGCACTTTATGCGATAGACACGTGTTCAGCAAGACAGCAATGTCAGATCACTTGCTGACGACACACAACACTATCTACAATGCCGAGAATAGCAAGAACTTCCACAGAGAGATGGATTTGACCAAATATGTGGTGGAGGGTGCAGTAGACGCGACTTGTCCTCAATGCAAGATCAAGTATCCCAACAATAGGGCTATGAAGATTCACTACTTCAAGTTCCACGAGGGTACAAACCAGTAGAATTGTGTATTTTTCCATGTATGAAATAATCTGCAAAAATACCAACGAAACGTATAGGTGGTTAAGAAGAATCGAATGTGACAAGTACTTGGTCCTACGGGCGGAAAAACTCTCCGAGTTGACTAAATGCTGCCTTACACACATTTTTTACCAAATCCTCGATTCACAACTAATTGTCTGATACATTGATGATAACGTTCATAAGAGTTCAAAGGGCACGTAATATCTCCTGATGTTCTTTTATTTCAGAGTAGGTGGTTTGAATATACTTTGGCTGATTTTGTTTCTCTTTGGCTATCGCGGGAGATGACCTGTTCCCTAATCAGGATCAGGGCACAGTAGCCTGATCTTTCACGAGCTTTGTAAATAAAGCACTACATATTATTGTAGAAGAATGAAGATACACGACAGAGAGAGAGAGAAAGAGAGAGAGAGAGAGAGAGAGAGAGAGTCTATATATTTCTTCATTTAATGTTATTCCCTGAGTTACAGTTTTTAGGTCTATTTCTGTATTGATCGCAATGTTAGTTATTTTTCGCCGAGCGCTAATCACTCAAAAGACATCGTGAAAATAGCACTTATTGATACGTGTCGAATCAACTGGTCAGACTTTGTAGAAAATTAAGCGATCGACGTGTCTAAAAGATAATTGAGCTTGATTGATTGGAACTCTTGATGAATCTCTTGCTGATTATTGAATATTTGAAGAAATTTTTTGGTTCATTGAGGTATAACTTTATTTGTCGAATTGGAACGTGTCAACCTGAATGTGTTTATTCAGGAAAGAATGACATACGCTGCGAGACCTCTATTGTACGAGGTACATTTACAACAATATATCTTATCTTTTTTCTGTCTTATTTTTCTTTTTGTTATGGAACAACAGCTATTCTTTCCACTGTAATTTGGCTGAACGCGTTCACTTGACTAGCGGAAAACAGTGCATCCCTAAATGTTGGAATCTAATGTAAATGAAGGATTGACTCCTTCTAACGGTGCGGTTACATAAAGGTTATGATCAACGGTGGAGGGATATGATCGACAAACGTGGTCAGGTTTTGCACATTAATTTATCAGAGATGCTGTTTTTTGAACGCTAAAGTGGAAAGCGATTTTTAAAATGTTGTTCTAGATTTTATTATTAATACGCATACTTGTATTGTATAAGCTGTAGCGTTTTTGCATATAGTGAACAAATAAAGGGAGAAGTAATAAGCACAGATCCTCGATTTTCCAAGAATCACTTGACGTTGTTCTTGTTCATGGACTAACGTCGCAAGGATAGTATTGTACAAGTTCTTAGATCGTTATTTTCTGTTTTTAAACTGCTCATAATAATTAGGCGATCATGTTTCTGAGCAATTTACCTCGTGTCTGTGATGATAGTTCTCGTAATGGCCATCAGAGGGCTACCATTGCTCATGATCCTATAAGTTTTTAACCTCTAGTTCTTCCATATGGATCATCGATCAGTTAGATTTACAGATGAAATATCTTACATTATGGAATGACCAAAGCCTTTATCAATATGTGTCTCTAGGAGTTGTCATATCGGTTAGGTATATTCTTATATGTGGTTAGCTATAACCTTTGTCTTATGGTACTGCCGATGACAGCCATCTTAAGGAGCAGACCTAAAGAGGAAGAGTCTGAACGGACAATGACCAAACGTGGACAGCTCGATCGGTTAGAACAGACAACTCGCGGATGAGAACAATCCGATTTAGAATCATGGTTCAGCAATTTGATTCTTCTATTTGTACTAAAACGGGAGAGGGATTTGACTCCTTGGACTGATTTTAGATCAGACTGATATAGATCTTCTGTTGTAGCGTATTCACGACACGTGTTCATTAAGTAGCTCCTTTGATAAGATCATCAGTAAATATAGGAGATGTACATAATGATTTGTCTGGTTTACTAAACTCTTTGATTGTTGGTTAAGTTATATTCGAAGTCTTGGTTAGTGATAAGGCTATCTGAGCACGCAAACTTCAAAATTGTTCTGAGCAGTAATCTACACGCGTGGATAAGTGTTAAATGTGAATTTTATCTTTAACCGTTTTGTAATTAGAGAAACTAAACGAGGGAAATTGAAGTGCTATTCGGAGAATTCTGCAGGTTCAACCATTCCATCTACGTTAAGTTTCTTACAGCAGATGTTCGAGACGATGATTACACTCTCGTAGTTATCGTTCTACGTAACTACAATAGTTCCGAACTTCTCAGACGTAATTGTATATTCGTAATCATTTATCCGCAATGAGAATACGTAGAATCTATATTTCTGTACATGGAATGTTTTTATATAGTGTGTTTTTATGTGCATTCTGGAAAGAAAAGACTGAGAAAATAGGAATGTTTTATCGAATATTCTTAAGCGATTCAGGTTTTAGAAATGCCACAACGTGCTGAAAAATATTCGTTATTTTCTCCTTTTAATTACGATTGCACGAAACGTATTTCATTAGCTGAAAGAGACGAGACAATGTAAACATTTGAATGTTTAACTGATAATAATGTGAAAATTTGAGATATTATATACATGTATATATGCGGATACATATATGTTGCATTTTAACTTCTTGCAGATGATTATAAATAAATAAATGTATGTATGTTACATTAGTATAGTTAGCTCTCTTGCTTTCTCTATTTCTTTGTCATAGATATCATTTTTTCTCTATTTTTAATAATGGAATGCTAAGCGAGAAACTTCTACGAAGCACGTAGTTACGTAGTTATTAAATTTAAGAATTTTTAAGAAATCAGATCTCACAAATACGAGATGAAAATATTATTTCTACTTTGGAATATTTCCGAAATTTCTTTGGATGAAAAATTGCAAATTTTTAGATGGTCCTTTAGTTATAAGATGTAGTATATAGCAACGATAAAATGTAAAGATGGAAGATATTGAATCAAAATTGCATCTGTCTCGAGGTTGGAGGTGCCTTGTTGTTTGTCCTATTTTCACGTTCACGTTCACGAACTTGTCACGACACAATCATAACGTTATCGATGGTCGTTGACAATGGTACCAGCCGTAGAACTATATTTTAGTTGCAATGTTTCGCGTCCAGCGGCACTTATGGTATCCTAGACGAGCGAATAGTCGCTAAATTACACACCATGTGGATCGAGTACGTTATGTGCGTTCCTTATGTGGCTTTGAACGCAGCCATCCACGTCGAAAGAAGTTATGCACGTGTGGACACTGAATGCACATGTGCAGCCAGTGCCTTTAAATTGTTGCAAGACTTTTTGCACAGACCACCTGCACGTACAATGTACATTTTGAAAGAGGATGCGTTGATTGAATGTCTTACATTTTCGAAACTGAGATTGCTATGAAATCAGACCGACATGGATAACAGACATTATCCAAAACGTTTTAGTTTTACAATAATGCTCTTCTTCCAAAATATCAGGCAATGGCAAAATAATATTTTTCTTTAAAATATCATAGATGTAAAATTACAAAGATATTTAATTATAGTTTTTAAATCTAGATCCACCATATTTAAAGGTACAATAGTGTTTAACTTTGGAAGAAACGCAGGAACTTTATTTAACCAATATTTTTTATACGTCCTTATGTATACTTTTATGTCACAACATCAAAGTTAATGTTAGGCGAAGTAAATGAACAGAGATCTCTTAGTATCTCAGTATCTAAACAAAATTAATTTTAACTATTTGGATGCGTTCTTTTAATTAGTAAAGTAACTTGTACTAGATTGGAATATCAAGCCCTAGGAGCGTAAAATTAATGCGTATTGCATATCAAATTAAGTGTGTTACGCCATATGACACTATATTGATTACTCCAGAAGTCCACATGTCGAATACCATAACCTCGCCATCTCTAGCCTATTCGAAGGTTTACATTGTTTAGGTATCTATATAAGAACTTATTACTTTATTCATAGCGTGGAGTATTTTTGACATATTAAATCGCGTGCTAAATAAAAATTCGACGATTTTATTATTTATCTTGGTTGGGTTTTGTGATGAAATTTCCTGCGTTGCGGCTGAATGAGAAATTAGGTCGCTAAGTAGAAATGAATGACATCGAAGCAGACTAGAAGGTCACGTGGGCTGCTCCATTTCAGTCTTGCAACATAATCACGCACACGTTTCGAGCCTAAACATACACGAGTTGTTTAATAGTCTCACGATGGCGCAAGACACGTGTTAGATACGTAACGCAGATTAGACCAAAGATTTTTGTTAATTATTTTTGCCTTTACAGTCGTTGTCTCTTAGAAATCTTTACAACTGAAGCATTTAAGCACAGTTTCATATTCGATCTTTTTGAAGCAATCCTACGTCTTCTTTTATCATTTTAAACTTTATTCTTTGTGATAGACCAGTTTAGAGTCGTTTGTTTAAATTATAAAACTGATTTCCTTATTAAGTGTTACATAAATACTGTTAGAATCTAATACTTTTCCAATAAAATATCGAAATATTTCTTCAATTAATTCTATAGAAATTAAAAGAGTTTTAGATTCACGTTTAAATAAAATCTTCTTCGTTCTGTTTTTTGAAATAAACGGAATTTTGTCATTATAAACTTTGCGTTAGTCTTTAACAAACGTTAGAGTTCGAAGGAATTAAGATCGGATTTTGTACAGAAATATTATACGCGTGATTATAACTCTATAATTATAAACTTTTTGTTTGACGACAAATCTTGTCGCCAAGTGTCCTTTACTTTGACTGCGTTGTTCATAGTGACGCTATACACGGCTGACTTAGATTTTTTTAATCAAAGACACTGATATCTGTAACGCTGTTAATTATTCAGTGCGCGAAAGTTAGGTCACCGGGTGTTTATCGATTAGATTTTTAACTAGCTCGCTCGTTGTATACACGTCAAGTTTCTAATCGCGCTCTAACGTATCTCGTCCATCGCGTTATAGGGATTATGGTTTCCTTTTTAGTGGATCTATCTACTGAAGTAAATACATATTTTCCTGTAAAAAAGTGGCTTTTATGTGAGTTTTAAAAACAGCCATATATATGAAATATTGAAATTTTCTATATATTTTGCAAAGACGAAACTTTCTTTCTTATGCTCTTAAGTAATTGGAGAGTGTTCGTAGAAAACACTGAAAATACATAAATTGAAAGATTCTGATTTTTCATTGCGAAATGTTCTACGTAGCAATAAGAATACCGTGATATGGAATTAAATTAATTGTTTTCTACAAGCACTCTTCAATTGTGTATAACATTTATCTATAAAACACTATTATTTCGTAATACGTTGTGGTGTTATAAAATACGTTGATATATCGCAATGTGTATGTGCGTGTATTGGTTGTATGTATGAACGTTTATACATATGTACGATATATTTAGTGGATATCAATAATCTCCTTTGTAACAGCTGTGAGTCTGAAATACAAATAAACATTCTATTCTCTATTTTAATCTATAACACCTCATAGTTAGTTTATTTAGTATAAAACAATAAATTATTTGCCAGAAGATTTCTTCCTTTCACAATAATAGTATCCTTGCATGTTAAATAACGATCGTAGGAATTAATCTTCCTTTGATTTCGACAGGAATATCTTAAACGTGAAAATTTGTTCGACGCATTTAAATTTATCCATTTGCGTTCTGATCGTTTCAAATAACAGCTTGGTATTTTAAACGACGAGTAGAAATGCAGAAGACCGTGTACAGGAAAGGAAACGAAAATTGCTTCACGTCGACCCACGGTCCCATGTCGAAAATGTTAGAAAGGAAGGAATTTTTAACCTTGCCTAAAAAGTATTGCCACACCTAGCGTATTCTCCAAACTTGATTCCAACCAATTTTTACCTGTTTCGTTCTCTACAACTTGGTTCACATGGCCACGTACTTCAATACAATCGAAGATGCAGAAAACACGTTGTACAAGGTGAATTCATTGAATTCAAATCGCCATAATATCCCTTTTCACGATTGAATTCGACATTCCATACGATTGTAGAAAATATTGGACGCTGTTTTAACAATCAAGTACGACGTATCGTGCGATTTATAAATAAAACGAATTTCGTCCCGTTTAATCCATAGATAAAATTGAACTTTGTTTTAGTTTACTTTACAGGAGGCATTTTTTCAATTCATTGTACAAATTATCATCAGTCATTATAATAAGCGAGTGTTTGATTCCAAGAGATATACTTGCGTCAAACATGTATTTGACTACTATGCAAATTATACAAATTTCTTCATCGACATTTCGCACGTACACATATTTACCCGTATTTTTATAAGCAAAAATTATTATAAAAATTAACGCAGATATCTGACATCTGATATCTGAATGAGAAAAAAAGTGGAACGCCAAAGTCTTGCCTATGAAGGACCTTGAAGAGAAGGTTGTAAAACCACTATCATCCTGTTCAGGCAACAAAACATTGTCGAGGTATTATATATATATGTATAGTTAGTTATAGGAACTTGAAATTCAATGATCTGCGTTCCATGTGGATATTGAATTAGACTGACTCACGACTGGGACGCAGGCGTCCCATAAGAGATTGAAGTTCCAACACACTGATTTGATCGTGATAATGTTGCAGACGAGGCATTGACACGCATTGGGTTGTTCGAACAATTTGACCCTGACCATATCACGATGGAAACGCCTCTATAAATCTGATCTATCAAAGTTGTTAGTGCGACTAAACTCCATGGTATTGTGTCTACCCTACTTTTGTATTCTCGTACGAATCAATTATAAATATACTTTCAGTGGTTTGGCTCAATTATGTGATTCGACCATTTAATAAGATGAAGATTTTATAAGAATTGGTTTTGTTTCTCGATTGTGGTTCGTTTAGTTGGCATCTAACTTATGCAACATGTGACACCATGTATATATACTACCAGTCATAAGTATTAGGACATCTACTGATATTCACTATACATTAAATTTTCTAACTAATCTACTATCAATCAGTCATTTTAGTCGCAACATAACATGCCGTGTAATTTGAAATGTTATATCGTTTCCAGTTAAATGTAACCAGTAAACTTTAACACTTATGGCTGACAAATTATTCATCTTGCACTGCAACAAATTTTCCGCTGCTAGATGAGATCTACAAAAGATAATTTAACAAATATTATAATCGCAACGATTTTTGAAGCCAACGATACGAGCCGACCTCTAATTATTTAAAAATGTGAGAAGAACAAAGTTCTTTAAGAGCCATTTGTCATTCACCAATTCAAACACACCTGATACTAAAAAACTAAAATTAAAACTTCCATTTTGCCTTGCAATCCTTTCACCAGGAAACCTTTCAATTACAAAGAACAAAATTCAATAAAATCCATACTAGATATCATTTCCTAATGAAAATTAAAGATTTGTAAAAAAAGAAAAACAGAAATTACCAAAAACCCAGTTACGTACTTTGAAACCGTAGTGTAACGACTTTCTACGATTCTTTCCACTAGTTTCATTCAAATTCCGTTCCTTTCTCCTCCAAAAGCCTCAAGACAGAGCAAAATGACGTGAACCAACCCCTACAACTACCATATCCTTGATTCCGAACCGTAGATCCGAAATAACGAGTAATTATTCAGTGACCATGATTCGACACCGGATGACAAACGGACGTTGAAATTGCGATCGAAGGCGTTCCTTGATGCCAGTTCGATCGAAATCGAGATCAACCGCGTTTGAAACGCGCGTTCCTCGATTCGGGAAACGTTGACCGCTCGTTCACCGCGATTACGTCACCGTCGATCGTATCCAGCCGAGGCTGAATGGAAACGGGGCGTCACTCGATCGATGATCCATCGATCAACGTCACGCTTTGACACGGATCTACCGTGACTGGACCGACACGAAGCGTTCGTTTGTTGGCTAGCCTTAACCGTTGCCTGTGGTACAATGCTCGGTACTTTACTCGGTAAGATGGTGTAGCTGCGCTGTTCGAGACCGCTCGATTAATTAGGCACCCTCGAGTGACACGCCGTTGCCTCGCCGTTTAATTAATCGATCACGAATGTCCTGGACCCTCGTGGATCGGCAACTGCGACCCTTAGAGAATTGGGGAACGATGGCGACTGCTGGGGGAAAAATTAGATTGAAGGTGTCTGGAGATTGGTTTGGTAGCTTGGAGAAGTTATTATGGCAATGGACGTAGAAATATTTGGAAATTGCTTGGGAAATGGTGGAACAGCATAACCGCAATACGATATATCGAACAGAAACATCTTTAATTAATAATTTTAGGTTTTAAACTTTCAGGATGATTAGACGGGCACATCTACCAGATGATCATATCTGAGAATCCTTAGGTTTCGATCGTGTTCTGATTAGCGCGCTTCGTTTCAACGTTTCGTGAACGTTGCAGTTCATTTGTTCAAGACAGAGCCGAAGAGAGAATGATGATCGATAAGTGCCAAATTAATTGAAATTCTAACAAGACACCATACATTGTATACTTTGTCATTGATGATCGTTTTATTGAAAAGCTGTCATCTGAAAAGGAAGAGGATGAAATATAAGTAATGAGAGATATGAATATGAGATATGAGATATGATAAGGAGAGATGAGAAATAAGTAATAACAAACGTATTCCATACGATATTTGCATTGTGATATCTTACCTCAATTTGTTTCGTGTTACCGTGATCAATTCACAATCTGAGCAATATGTTTTTACATACTATATAGATATATATATTAAGGCTACCCTTTACAAAATAGCGTTTGAATTTCTGCATTCCACTTCAGTTTCAAGTTATCATCGTTCGAAGTCACGAAGCTCCAAGCTTCGCCCTTCGAGACATTGTCAGTTCATCTACATTTTTTACGACTTTCCCATCGCATTTGCCAAAAGTGATTGCACTCTTATGATACCTTAGAATCTATTAAACCTATATTGTAGTATCGTGGACGAAAGGCCTAAGATATATTGGGTGAACCATAAACAATATGTCGTCGGTCCTTCAATTGAATAGTTTCGTAGAAAAGGCCTACGTGACCCTGGCGAAGAGCAGATGCGGAACACGTGTGTGGTGGGCCTCGGAAAAGACAAAGGGATGCTAAGGGAGAAAGACGAATTAACAGTCAGTGTCAGTGGAGAAGCCAGAAAGTGCGAATCGAGAAGTCGGAAAGTGCGAGTTGCGTTGTCGAGATAGTGTTGGATTCGTGATGACGAGAGTTGCAAATTAATTATTGAGTTGTCTAAATTATAGTACGTTATTGTGATTAGTTCACGTTAAACAGCCATCGTTTCCTGTTTAATCAACATCTGTAAAATCCACTCATTGTAAATAAATTAATCATAATAGTTTACATCGTTTATCATCGTTCGAAGTCACCAAGCTCCAAACTTCGCCTTTCGGGACACTACATCTACATTTTTTACGACTTTCCCATCACACACATTTGCCAATGATACCTTAGAATCTATTGAATCTATAGAATATAAGAATATAGGAATCTATAGATATAGAATTAGATCTGTGGGAGTATGACGCCATATAAAAATTTTAGTTGCCTGAAGGAGCACAAAAATTTGGTACTTTTCGATCGCCCTTCTTCCATCAAGACAAGAAATGAACAATTTAATTGAAATTTCGCGACACCCAAAGTATCACAAGTATGTTATCTTCAATTACCACTGTTATTATGAATTCACCACTACAACACTTTCTCACTATCGCAAAGAGGCTCGATCCGAACGAAATTCGATTATCCTCCGCATGCAAAGAAAGCTGCTCCAAATCAGCTTTTCTCCATGATAATTACAATGTGATTCGTCCTCGATGCAAATCGAGTTAGCGTCTCTGCCGAGACATGCGAATCACCGCCACTCGTAGATTTTCTGACACTCGATAATGCGATCGGCAATTATAACACACCCGGTAAACCTGGTCACGGTCGACACAGCTTCTAATCGAATTATCTTCGTTCCAGCTTGGAAATCGATCGTAATATATATATATCGCTTCCTCAACTATTTTCTGTCGAGCTGACATTGAGCCGTGAGCAACGGATGGAAGAGCGTTCTCGATTTCCTTCGGACGTAGCTGTACACTACATTCCTATTCTATTGCGAGGCGTTTCCTTCCCCGAAGGAAATGAATAGGCGGATTTGTTATTCATGACGTGTCGTTGATCTTGTTGGCACGGTATTTAGAACTCCAGCTATTTCTTGAGATCAGTATTGGTAATAATAGGTTTATCATATTACTTAATTTTATGAGCAAACGAGGAAGTTTGGAACTGCCTTGTGAAGCTTCTTGTTCTGTATGTAATATGTATTAGGTCAATGCATGTGAAATGTCGCTTTCTTCTAACAAAATTTTAATTGAACATAGACTTTGACAAAATGACATACGTGTAACTGAATCTTCACAGTTTCACATAATAAATAATTTTTATATCATCTTTCTAATTCATGTAGGTTCTCTAGAACATGATACGTTTAATCAAAGTAATTTCCACATTATTCGATCTAGTAAATTCTGCCAATGACAGAATAGTTTTATTATTTCAGGCGAATAAGAATTATCGGTTTTAAAATAAAACATTTTTGTTAGATTCTTTTAAAATAATCTACACGTTCTAAGAGTTAAACGTTTGTTGGAATGAAACTGTTACAGTCTCTTTTAAAAATATTTAACATACGCATTTAGAAAGTTCAGTTTCACGCACGTAGCTGCATGTTGTTTGTACCAAGCCTTTCAAATTTTGTCAAGATCGTGCACGATTCAATTGTCGCTTCTTCGATTGTCGATTTTTCTAACAAACGGGCAAGAAGATAAAAAGTGAGCCATTAAAACGGCTCACGTTGAGCCAGTTTCGTGTCTGTTGATCGACACTTCAACGACCTCGCTCTCAATGCATCACCGCGTGATGCACATGCACTTCAGTCTCCTGGCAATTGCATGATCATTTCCCATTGGTCGTTGCGGCGTACTCGATTTATGGTGCACTATTATTCCCGTTGATCGTTTCTATCGACGACCTGTTCTTTTATTTTTACACTACATTATTCTGACATTTCTCTCACAAAAATAACACTCTCGCTTTTTTCTACACACCGAAGATTATTCATAGACGTCATTCTCAAAATATTCGTCGAATTTTTCAAAATGACTCTTCTGTTTTATAGATTATAAATAGAACGAACTTGAAGTCTCAAGTTATTCAAAATTGTTCGATGTTCCTTTAGAAGTTCATACGTGGTGAATTTTTAAGGCAAGTATGGTAAATCGATATAGTTGATGCAAATATCGAGCACGTGTGGCCTACGTCTCGCGTTCGCTTTTCGAAATCGTTAATCCACCGGTCGAAAACGATCGAAGGGGCTGTAAAGCGAGACGCTGCACCTAATATCATTTTACGACATCTACGTGCCACTGATTTCTGTAACGTTTCGCAACATAGTGTTTATGAAGTAGGTAAATTTGTGATTGCAGCTAACGTCCACAGTTGGTGGCGAAAGTATTCCTATACTTACCGTAAAAAACTTTGACAAACTCTTTTGTACGTATCGTACGAAATATTTTGATATTTCATTAGCATCACAATGAAACGCGACTGCCATGATTACATATATTAAACATGTATTGAACTCAAATCTAAAAATATATATAGAAGTTGCAACATGTTTGCTGCAAACTTGTATTCAGTCAAACGCTAATATACCTGCAGTGTGAATGCCACCTTAAAGGTAGCGCAGCTGAATACCGAGACTTATTGATATTGTGTGATAATTAGCTGTTTGGATATTCTTGTGATCTCTGCAAAAAATTATATCGATAGTTCACTGCATAAATACTGTATGTCTACTCTCAGCCTTTAAAAAAAAGAACAGTTTTAAAAATTAGAAAGTAATTTAAAATGAAGCTTGACTTTAAGTCACAATTAAAGTGTGAGTGTCACCTTAAAGGTAGCGCCGCTGAATACCGAGACTTATTGATATTGTGTGATAATTAGCTGTTTGGATATTCTTGTAATCTCTGCAAAATATTATATCGATGGTCCACTGCATAAATACTGTATGTCTACTCTTAGCGTTCAAAAAAAGGACAGTTTTAAAAATTAGAAAGTAATTTAAAATGAAGCTTGACTTTAAGTCACAATTAAAGTGTGAGTGTCACCTTAAAGGTAGCGCCGCTGAATACCGAGACTTATTGATATTGTGTAATAATTAGCTGTTTGGATATTCTTGTAATCTCTGCAAAAAATTATATCGATGGTCTACTGCATAAATACTGCATGTCTACTCTTAGCATTCAAAGAAAGAACAGTTTTAAAATTTAAAAGACAATTTAAAATGAAGCTTGACTTTAAGTTATAATTACATTTGAAATAAATCTTATAATGAAACTTTGTGTATTGTACTTATATTTGCTGTTGTATTTATCGATGCTGTTATAAAATTGATTGTGAACTGTGCATTGATCCCTTTAAGGATAGATTCAGATGGATCATAGTCCTTAAAAATATCTTACACCAGATACGATAAACATTTCTGACAAGTTTAGATTTATTTAATTAAATTTAGATTGAATGTGATTTTTATACGACATAAAGAAATAGTCAACAACTGTTTGTTACATACGAAAATATAAATTTCACAAAGAGTGAATATACAGTATTTGTATAGTAAGCCATCGATATATTCGTTCCGAATATCCTGCGGCTTCTATGTACATTTTCAGAATCGTTTCAAATCTTATAAATACTATCATGATGATCGGATGTCATCACAACGTTAACGAAATTTTGAAATGTTTCGCCTGACACACGTAAGATATTCATAAAAGGCATTGACAAGCGTACGAATACTTGCGAACTATCAACTACCCATCTGATCCAGAAAAATTATTTGAATTGAACTATTGACAGAGATCCTTGAGAAGCTTTCTAAAGATCGAAGAAAGGAAGAAATGCAGTAAAGAAGACAATCTTAAAGATTATCCTCGGCGTACCAAACTTTGAGGGCATCCGCAAACCGGTCACAAGAATCCAATTGCGACGGAATCGGATTTACGTAACGCGGCGATCATGCGAAACCATATACGCGACCATCGACGAGTAGCAGCGTTCGCTCGTTCGCATCTGGTCGGTTCTCCAATTTCAAGGCCGTGCGTACGCGTTACATAAAAGAGTTTACGCGATGCAGAGGCCGCAGAATCTCGGAGGACGCGAATTGTTCGAGAATCGCGATAATCGATCCGACGAGGCGAGGCTGTCATTTGCGTTACGAACAGGCGACAACTCGAGGACCATTTGAAAAGCTTACAAAGTTACAGATTAACATTATCGTAGATCGATATTAGTTTAACTTAGTTTATGTTACGTGTTGATTAATATTAATATAATAATAGTGATATGTCATTTTTGTATTAATTCTATTTCACAATTTGCTTTATAATTATTGAAGATGTAGGATACAGGATGCGAAACAGAAAAATCACTTAGGTGTATATATAGTTATTCAAGGCAATCATTGAAATATTTAAAATAAAGAAGCAATTACACACGGTGGCGGGTAAAAGAAAGTTTATAAAATAAGAAATATAAAAAGGCATGATTTTACAAAATACATTTATATCTAACGATTTTGAAAACATACCGCCTACTTGTGTGTTAACTGTGAACTCAATGCACACAATTACATCGTATTTCATTTAATATGCGTTAATATACCGAGGTTGATCAAGGAATTATACAACAACTGGCTGTGCTTCATAAAATATGTTTCCTTAATTTATAATTTTCAAACTATCAGAGTGCGGCGAATTTATCTTTCCCCTTCTCAACTGACAATTTTCCGTCATATTGAATATTTAATGTATATATTGTAGCTCGAATATTTGACTAGTCGTATTGCACGCTTTATCTGGTCGCAAAATTTTCAAATCGCCCTCGTAAATCGATGACTGTATCGCTGGTGCACGACACTACTTATTATCGCTATCGGTGCTGTTATGCACGTCGATATGTTGCTTAATTTACGGCAGACCGTATTCGGATCTTGTAGAACGCTGAATAATTTCTACGGTTTCTTTGTATTTTTACCTTTCGGTAGTGAGCTTTTATAGTTTTCCGACAAATACAGATTCGTGAAATCCGAAATATTTCAAGAGAATTGCAGGGAATGATGTCGATGTCATGCAGGATATAGTAAGAAATTTATCTGCTGTTATTATATAACAGCGCTTTATAAGACAGTTAATTATAAAGAAGGGTGGCATATAGAGACTAACGTACACGAAATCAAAACTTGGTAAGATTGTAAGACGAAAAAGTTGTCACGAACAGGCTGGAAAATTGAAACTTAATTAAAACTTCCAACGAAAATATTCGGACACTAGCATAACTTTGACTCCTATGTTATATATCTGAAATAAATATAGATAAAATAACAAAGATGTTTCGCAGTATATTGAAATATAGTATTAGGTCGTCCGAAAAGTTTCTTTCGTTTTATAAGGAAATAATGAATGCACAACATTTTCCGTTTTATATTATTTTATCGAATTACGTATGATCCATTTTGTTCTATCAAACTAAAGATCACAATCGACAGATTAGGTTTCATGTTGGTATAAAGATGCGTTGTTGTAAAAGACGGGTCTGTAAAAGAAAGACACTTTTCGGACAACCTAATATGTAGATGTCAAGAAATAAATAACCGTTGATTTAAAGCAAACCGTCGTTTAACATGAAAAGAAATATTGCTTTATATCGATGGATTTATACTGATCTTTATACATCAAAAAATTTAGAATAGTAACTTTTTTGCTAAAAGTTTAATATTTTGTCCGATGCCTCTTTTGTTCCGTAACACGTTTTACTCTTCGTCATCATTTTACTGTCGTTTTTCTATTGTTATCTTTTACTAATTTTACGGTTCAGTTCCTAAACAGTAGTTTACGTTTTTAGTTATGCAAACAACTCATTGTTTCGGTTCGATAAATTAAATTTATAACGTATCGGAGTATTCTCGAAAATTCCAAATTCATTTTTCTTCGGTTCTATTCTTTTATTGTCAGTCCGAATATTTGCAAAACACGAAAATTCACTATATTACGTTTCTTTTAATGTTTAAACATCGGTTCGTTTTCAGTCAAAAGTTTCTTACTTTCTGACATCTAAGTACTATACCTCAGTATACTAGAAAACATCTTTGCTATTTTATCTGTATTTACTTCAGATATAGAAGATAGAAGTCAAAGTTATGCTAGCTTGCGAATATTTTCGAGACCGACCGTATACGTATTTCCTAAATAAAGCTCGTAATATTAACATTTATTTTCGACCTCCATTCGAATACACCTCCGTGATGCCAAAGAGACGTTAAATACGCCTCAGCAAGCATAACGTCACTGAATTAACAAATAAAACGAAACGTCCATTTTCATAAAATACCAGACAATCTAAATAATTTTCCTCTTGTTACCCATTTAATAAATAATTCAACAGGAAGGCAAAGTAACGAAGATAAATCATTCTCTCGCATTGAAAAAGAGTAAAAGCCAAAACAAAACGGAATCGCTGCCATTAATAAACCATAGCGAGGTATCGAAGTGAAAAGGAAAAAAGAAAGGCATATCGATCGACCAGCGAAATCGAACGCGTTTCATCTCGATACGGTGGAAAATAAATATTTTTTCCTGCCCGTTTCCACGCGTTTCGTATGAAATTCCACCTTTCACAGCCAGACAGCAACGAGTAAACAGCGTACGGAAAATATTTCGACGAACGTACATATATCACGGTCGAACAGTCGTGTTCTAACGAAATATCATTTTGCAAACATATCACACGGCGATCTCCGCTGAATTAATGCGACAAGTATGCCAGCTCGCGACCGTACGATATCGCATCGCGAGAATTTCAAAACGAATGCAAATAAATTTCTCGATACGTTTTCCGCTGGCTCTGATCGAAACGCCAACGATTTGTTCGTCGGATAATCGTCGTGTTCGCAATTTTCTCCATCGTGAAAAGGAAAGTTTCTAGGCCTCTAGTAGGAGGCAGTCGAGGAGGAGTTCCAAAATCATAGGAATCTTATCGAAGTGTAGAACAGATGGTAGATGCAACGTTGAGGTCCTAGTTTCCGTCTCATTTTTAAGGACTGTTGCATGTTTGGTTTCTTATTTAGATTTTGATCGAGGCCATTTTAAAATTAATGATTTTATCACTCAACTACTTCCTTCCTCGAATCGATAAATTTCAATATCGATATAAAAATGATAGCTGTGTCTCAATTAGTATGTGATTGTCTTAATCAAAGTTTTAAGGGAGGATTAAGACAGTAAACGTCTATCGATTAGAACGAGCCAAAGAATTTAACTTATATATGAACACTTGGAGAATTTGAAGTTTACAATTTAAATTTCGATTGTAAATTTGGAACTTTTACGAAAGTTTCAAGCTCCAAAGGTTTTGAATTTGAGCCCGAAATTAGCTTCAGTTTTGCATTTAAACACTATCTCGACTCTCTTGAAGTTACTTGAATCGAACATAAATGAATTATTTATTTTCGATCGTCCACTACAATCATCCCAAGCAATTGGATTATATTTAAATTAACCATTCTGACTCCAAATATCGTATTCGTCCGATTCTATTAGTGAATTAGCATTTTTCTACTAACTGAAAATAAAAGAAACATCGCTCATCTTTTTATTCAGCAGCTTTTTTATTGTTTTAATTATAAAGAAGTAACAAAGAATAATAATTTCATGATATTACCATACTTTCTCTCTCTTCGTCGTTCGCGCTCGCACACTCTCCCTTACATGCTCTCTCTACGAGCTCTCTCTCGCTCTCTCCCTTTCATTCTTCCACGCTTTCTCTCTCTCGCTGTCTCTATGTATTTATATCAATATTATTTTAATAGATATACTCATTCACGTATTGAATATCGTGGCAAATATATAGATAAAGGTTTCATCTAACGTTCACACGTCGTGGATTAGCGACCGTGCAACAGAGACGCGTCTCTGTCTCCTCCCTTTCATTTCCAATCGTCAAACCCGCAACTCCAAGGACTTCACTTTGCGCATAATTTCTCTGACCTTCGATCCTTAACACGTTTGGCTATGCGCCAGGCCAACGCGTATTTTTAAGTTATACGAGCAAATGAGAATAAAAATGAATTATTTAGTGGAATAATCATGAACAAATGCATAAAAATCCACAGTCCACCAATGTAGTTCACGTGTTGTAATACTAAAACAAAGGAATTTTCAAACAGTGGAGTTGATCAGTTGTTATAAATGTCTCGTATCTCGTAACATTACCGCGGCCCAGTAATGAACGTTTCGATAAACATTTTACACTTTTCTTTTGCTTAGCAGTCTCTTTTTAAACAATTCATTTTTCTCATCTGTCTTTCCAACTGAAAATAGATAAACAGAAAAAAACAACTATTGTTAAGGAAATACGGGGAAGGCAGACAACCGGAAGTCCGTTGATTCGCGGGTTTAAGATTGATGGTCGCGTGTCGAAGGAGGCGCTGCACGGAAGTGTCCGTCCCAGTCAAGAAATTTCCTCTTGACTCGTCGCGACACTTCGAACGGACCTAATGACTGGATATTCGTCGCGACTTAACCATACATCGATTCGCGGAGACGAGTCGCTGGGTCTCGAAGGAAACCGGAAATCGGACCGGAGAACAGGATCTGCTCGGTCGTTTCTTCAAGGTTCGATTCATTTTTTCCTATCATTTTTCTTTGTCTCTCCGACAAGCATTTTCTATTCAACTCTTGAATTTAATTTCGTTATTCCGTTGTTAATTCAAGAATTCGTTTCATTCCTCCCTTGCCCATTCGATAGAAATACGAAAATAGTTTCTTAACCTTAAACGTTGCGAAAATTTCGTCAGTTTTGTTTGGTTATTTCTTTTTTTTTTGCTAGGGAACTCCTTCTTTGTTCTCCTCCTTCTTTTTCGAGGAAGATGCTTTTGGACTGTTCATTTGCAACGATTCGGAACATGTTGATGGAGATGGACGAAACTCGCAACGAGATAACAAAAGAATTTTCCCAAACTTCCTCTAAACTTTCAAGGTCCGCAAGGCTTTCGTGTCGCTTGGATCGCTAAGTAGTTGGAGGATACTGATACTGTGTCGAGGTGTGTATAAAATTTCTATAAAAGTCGAGGAAAACTAGTCTAAATCGGCAAATCTATTCTGCGTTGTTGTATCAAAATCAATATCAACGAATAAAGTCCTTCCAACTGGTATTTAAAGCGTCCTCATATATTTCACGATCCTCTCGTCGAATCGGATACTAAAATCGTATAGATCTTGCCATTGAAAATTCCTAGCTTCTTCTTTTCACCCATTCCCTGCTATTTACATTGATCGTAAAACGAAATTAAATTCGACGAGAATTAATTCATCAATTCGGTTCCATTCGATGAGAAGCAAACCTCACCGAAATTTGGTTATTTTCTCCTTTTTTTTTAAAAAAATATAAGAAGAACTTTAAATTTCTGCTACCATATAGAATCGACACCTGCAATTTTCAAGCTCGTTTTTAGAGAAACAAACGCGTTCTGCAAGACGTACGATGATAAAACACGTGCCTCGGTTTCCCCAGAACAGAGGACGAGGCTACGTTTACGTAAATCCATCGAACGCATTATCTTCTCCAAAAATGTCGATCAAAACTAGAAGACACTACCAACGAATTGGCTTCGGTCAATCGTTCGATGATCATTTGCGTACGTTCCCGTGGTTTTGCTTTGTTCTAGAAAGCTCGTAATGCTTCAACTAATTATCTCAAAATATACTTTACTAAAATCTTACATTTTCTCGTCTTTGTCTCTCAAGAATAGAAAACTGGCTTGGTTTTTTTTTTCTTCATAGAACGTAATGCTTTTATTCGAAAAACCATTGAGCTAAAGATCGATCTTAAAGCGTGTTACAGCAAAATACGATCATCTTTCGTTATCGTCATCGATTTTTCAAACGAATATTAGGAACAAACATCGACTTAATTCGCGAGAAAAAACGCACACTCGATTATCAAGCGATACGTCGACTCGAAGCACGTCGTTGTCATAGATCGTTTTGAACACGTGACTGACCGGAAGCACTGTCGAAATCCCCTGGCTCGTTCCGGTTTCCGACGACAATCGTGCGCGTTCGCTCGCTCAACTAATAGAAACTCGACAACATTGAACTATATCGAGAATTATCGCCTAGACTACAAAATTCCAACAACTAATTGGGCGCCTCCTATCGAAGAAACTAATGTGTACTAATACCAGGCGCCCTCCCCTTGACCTCACCGACGCCATCCTGGATCTTCTCCCTTTGATCGTTTTTTTTTTTTTTTTTTAATAAAGAGATCTGCCACGAAACTGCCCCCTCTCGATCGGGTTAATTGTCTATTTATTCCTGGGCAGAGTACCAATTGTTTCTGTCGTCCATTCCAATCGATAATTAAAATATTGCCGACTGAACCTCTTTCTATTAAACTTTATAGAACAGTAACAAACTTTAACTTAATAATATTTTAATATTCTATCGGAGTCAATAACTGAAACGTCCTCGAGCGAATATTCTTGCATTGAATATCGTAAAATAGTGGAATATAGAATATTATGAAATCTTATTGAAAATCTAAAATAAATTTCAGCAACGTGTATCTATGGATCTAATATCAAATTTACAAGTTTCTGCACGAAGTTCACTCTTCCTAAAATTCTCATCAAAATCTGTAGTGTCGCTGTTTCACTGAGAAAAATAGATTCATAAATCAAGTCAGCAATGGTTTTTTATAACGGAACAATATCCAGCGATTCTAAAGGTTCAGAGATATTTTATTTTATTCCAAAACTAAGGTTCACCAGAGGATTGGACTCTGCCCAAAATTGGCGAGAGAGAGAGAGAGAGAGAGAGAGAGAGAGAGAGAGAGAGAGAGAGAGAGAGAGAGAGAGAGAGAGAGAGAGAGAGAGCTGCAATTCAAATCGATTAATGGAGGTCCGAGCGACATGGGCGGGGATTCGATCCAGGAAGCGAGATTGATCGGCACCACCCTCGTCCGCCGTATTTGCACGAGAAACTATATGTAAGAAAGAACACTCTCTCGCGAAAAACGAAAAGTTTCCTCCATTACCGCATGCACGCTCGCATATACGCTCATGCAGGCAAACAATCAGGAAACGTTCTCTCTTATTCTTTCCGCCATTTCCTCTTCGCCTTATTAAACCCATTCGCTCGTTCTTGTACGCGTGAAACGAAATTTTCTTGAAACTTTTCTCGGCGGATCTCCGCAGCCAAGTACAAGGAAAGCCACTGAACGATGGAGACACGAAACAACATCGCGAAATTAACAGCGCACCTTCGATCGCTCGAATCGATAAATAATGACACACGTTGATCGATCTACATTGATCGAGGAGGGTGATCGTTTGTTTGCGAAAAGTCGCTATTTGTAATGTAATGTATAATTTTTAGCGACTTTTAAACGCGTGTGAAGCTCGATCGAAGCTTTCGTAAAAGAATCTGCGATCTAATTTCTCGTTTTTTTTTTTCTAGGATTCCATGAACATCGAGCTTGCCCGGAATCGACGGTGTATTTTTTTTCTATAAAATTATAAAACATCTGGATCCGTTTTCATCATTTTTCCGCTCGTTTCTCCTCCTCGATCCTTTGCTGATTTTCTTTCGAAGCGTTCACCACCCTCGACCGGTGTTCGTGCTCCACGAATTCGTGTCTCGGCCGGAAGCGCATGTCGCTTCCGTTCGCCAAGCGGCTCTAGCGCACAATGTTCTTAATTAATAAAATGAACAGCACGCCGCTGCTTCTCTGGGCTTTACTAAATACGACTAAACTGGTTGTTGCGAGGTTTCCACTGCTGTCGCATAAGTCGCATAAGTTCTCTTTGGAAGCGATCGCGCTACGTCTTTCTCGTTTCTTTGTTATTTTCTTAAAAATGTTCCTTTCTTTTCTTTTGTTTTGTTTTAAAGAAAAGAAACACGTGGCTGCGAGCCGGTGTTTCGATGGACGTGCGACAAAAGAGTGGCATTTATACGGAAACAAGGTCGACGAATGCGGCACAATATCTAAAAAATTGATAGCAGTAGAGTAGCAATAATATTAATAAGAATAATCATTTTTATATAAGAGTAATAAGAATAACGAGATAATAGTAGTAGTAATAGTAGTAATAAACAAAGCATTTGACAAGCTGCAGAATACAATACAAAGGTACAAATAATAGGGAACAAAAATCCATTATCATTATTCTCGGGACATTGGTCGTGTCACGAAATTAACATAAACAATATGTATTTTGTGAGATTGTGTGTATGTCTGTGTGTCTGTGTTCACGAACAGGCTGCATACAGGCGCATTGTATCAACGCACGCGTCTTTTACGCTTTTTCTCTTAATTTTTTAAACGAACAGCATCTTTTCTGGCGCCCCTCTCGATCAACGAAAGGACGATTTTTCCTACTTTTTTTTTATCAACGATCGATTTAAATATCGTCAGTGTTTTATCAATGCGTCACGAGCTTTTTCGTATTCTTTCTCTCTTTTACACATACTCTCTCTCTCTCTCTCTCTCACGCTTTCACCGTGTTTCCTACATGACACTCTCCCATTTCGTTTACTTTCCAAACATTTCAAGCAATCACTCAGAATTGTTCTCCCCACAATTTTATTCCCTTTCCCTTTCCACCTGTTCTTCCATTCGTCCTTTCTCTCTTTCTCTTCGTACGCACAAACACTGTTCCGCTTTTTGTGTCGTATGCTTCGATATTTATATATATGTATATATATATATATAAAAATACAAAAAATAATTTACAAAATGATATTATAAGTATATTACACGCGAGTTTCATTTTTGTCTCACACTTGTCTATTTTTTGGTTTTCTCTTTCTACCTTCTTTCGCTCACGTCCCTAGATTTCAGCCGGTGTGTTACTTGTCGATAGTTCGTGTCTTCTATGCGTATGTGTACGCGTGTGTACGTGTATGTTCGTATGTGTAATGTGTACTTTCATACCTCTCTTCTTTCCTCCTGTATTTTGTTCCGAAATTCACTAACTTTTTCTCTCTTCCTTCTGAAAGAACGGCTGGAAAACGCTCGAAAAATTTCAAGAAACGCTTCTGTCAATTCTTTCTCTCTCACTCTTCCATTTCATCCTTTTCAAACTGATGTTTAATTCAGAACAAGCAACACGCCGAAAACTCTGATTCTCTCTTCTCTTTCTCTCTCTCTCTCTCTCTCTCTCTCTCTTATATCTCGTTCCCATTTTTTTTTCTTAGATTTTTCGTTTTTTTATTTTGCTCTTTTGGTTTATCTCCTCGTTAAACAAAATATAATGTAGCAGTGTATGTATATGTATATAATATATATATGTATATATAATCGATATTTTCTCATATAAGTATGTATAATGCTCTATACATATATATTTATACTTTTATATATATGCACGTGTCCTCTATTTGTATACATATATATATCTACATATATATATGTATATATATATGTATTTTTATATTAATAACGCATTTGTGGGATTCGTAAAGAGATATAGAAAACAAATCTGTTACAACAGAATAAATTACCGTAGTTATATCAAACCACTGTATTATTAACAAAAATATATATATGTATATATATAGCAGTATGTAATATATTATTTGGAGGAGCGAAGCACGCTGGTATAATCAAATATATCATACAAAAAAAAAAGGACAAAAAGAAACAACAATAACAAACTATCAAAAAGAAAAAAAATAGATTAAAATAAACAGTAAGAGAACAAAAAGAAAAAAGAAGAAAGTGATTCGTGAAAAGAGTCACCTTAAAAACTAAGAATATTTGCGGACGTCGCTGATCGTTTCGCGAAATCGTCGAACGATATCATTGTTCTAACAAACGACTTTTGTCAATGATCAGCATCGTGCGCGCGATCGATAGATCCACCATACATAGATCTTTAAATCGATGCAACGGTAAGAAAAAAAGTGTTCGTGTATATAAATATATATATATAAATACATATATACATATATTTGTATATATATGTATATATATACATATTTATAGCTTACATAATGCACACGTAGTAAAGGTAAAACGGTTTTCGTACAAAAATAAAGGAACAAAATCTAAAGCCAACAGAAAATACATCTCGATTACAATAATTCTATATATAATCAATATTAATAATAATAATAATAATAATAGTAATAAAAAAAGGATAAGAAGTAGTATAAAGGAAACAGCGGTAGCGGTTGAAAAAGGTACCTATATACAGATATACATATATAGGCGCACAGTGTCTCGCTGTTTGTCTCGCTTGCAGACATCCTCATGCTTACCCACTTGCACCATTTATTCTTTCTCTCTGTTTCTCTCTCTCTCACACACGCATACATTTTCATTCATATTCGTACGTACACGTATCATTAAATCGTCTCTCGTTCTTCCATTCGATACGAGTGATAACAAGTGTAACACGTCCATAAAAAAGTGGTAAAACGACGATACGGTGGAAAGAACATAGGCGCGCACATATGTAAACCGCCAGCGAACAGAACGAAAAGGAAAACGCGTCGCGTTACGCAAGGGGTTGAGAAACAAGGGATCTGCACCTGAACCGAGAACCGAGAAATTTTCTCGCGCGGTCCTCAGCCACCGGAAATTTCGTTTCACCGCGTTGATCTTTCGTTTCTTCGCATACTCTGGTTGTGCGGTGCTTCGAACGATCGTCGATGCACCGTTCGCGACTAAATTCATCGAAAATTCACGCGATTCGCATCCTTTTATTCGCACACGACGCATACACATGTGTATTCTATCTTTCTCTCATTTCACGCTCTCATCGGTCATTATTCTCACACTATTATCTCTTCTTTCTTCTTGTTTCTTTTTTTTTTTTTCATTTTCTCCGGCCTCTCTGCCGCTTGTTTCATCCCTCTCTTGCTACGTACGAAACGATGAAGACTGGGGCCTGGGGTGGGGCTTCGGAGAAGGGGCATTTCGTAACAGTTACATTTAGGATGCACTTACACGAGTAACATAGTTGCTTGTTTTTTTGGTTTTTCTTTACCGTTTCGACACCGAGAGTGTGACTTGGGTGGGGTACAAAAAGGTTTCTTTCTTTCTCTCGTTCCTCGTAGATCTCTTCCTGCCCGGAGGGCGTAGCTTTAGAGTCAACATGGCGCGCCGCCCTCCGGTCCCGCAATCGAGGGCTGATCCGTCCATTTCCGGCTCTCCACGAACGTCCAAACGATATTTTCTTCTACATCGATTGAGTCTTGCTTCCTTGTTTAGCTCTCGTGTTTGATAGGTATAGGTATGTTTTCGTTACCGGGTCAGTTGCGACCCCGTGCAGAACCGGTAATCGACGGGCCAGTCCTCTTCGCCACGCTGTAATCGAGGTACAGCTCTACGCGGTATGTGTGTGTATATATAATATATATATAATATATATAATATATAATTATATGTATATAGTTTACATTCAGCAAGTAGTTAAAGTATTGAAAAATATATATGTAATTAATTACAAATCTAATGATCATCCTCTTGTTAATTCATTACTTGGTAGAATAATCGATAGGTTTTTTTTTTTGGGTCTTTCTTTGTGTTACTCTGTGTGCATGTGTGTGTAAGAGTGGGTCTGTGTTTCTGTGTATATGCTCGTGGGTGTACATGTATGTGCGTGTGCGCGCGCGCGCGCGCGTGTGTGTGTGTGTTGCATGTTGTAGCTTCGAGTGTGTCCGATACACAAAACGCATATTTAATATTGTTTTCTTCCATTCAGCTTTTCGTTTTGCTCTACTCTCGCTGTTTTAGCATGAAACGGCTTTCTCTTTTCAACTGTGCCTGGAGATCGTACCACGTTTGCTCACTTCCGCACTGACACGCGTGTGCTAGGCGCCACTGCTGCTCACATCGTTCTCTCTCGCTGTGTGCGTTATTATTCTCCTTTTGTTACTTTTTCCTTTTTTCTCTTTTTTATATTTAGCTTTCGACAGAAAAGAAAAGCCAGAACGAATCGATGATATACCGTTTCGAGTTGCTTTGAATTTTTTTCTGTTCCACTTTTTTTCTATTTTTCTCTTTTTTTTTTTTGAGTGATCCTTTTTTTTTAAATTACGCGTGTCAGAGCCACGCACAATTTTCCTATTTTCTTTCTCTCCTTCTGTGTCTCCTCTAGCCAACCTTCCATCGCTTCTCCACTCTATAAATGTATGAATATATATTATATCTAATATTGCAGTGTTCGGTTATCGCTATGACATTAGTTACGTTACCACGATTACTTGTTTCTCCATTTACGGTTAAAAAGACAATATCAATCGCTATAGTTTATAGACACATGATACTTTAAAGAGACAGATTTACCGTTTGTTACGTCTCTCTCGCTCGCGCTCGCTCTCTCGCTCTCTCTCGTTACTTCATGTTATTAATTAATAGTTTACTTTTTTTTATTCTTTTTTGTTTACTTCTTGTGTGTCGTGTACCCGAGTTGCTTCGAACGGTTATTCAGCTGTGTCCTGTGTGTGTACGTGTGTATGTTACGTGTTTGTGTGCGTGTGTGTATGTGTTTGTGTATGTATTTAACCTTAACCACTCGTCGTCATTATTTTTTTTCTTTTTTTTTTGTTAACGAATACATCCATTACAGATTATGGAAAACTATGCATAATTTTTTTTTTTGTTTCCTTGCTTACAAAGTGTTTCATTACAATCGTATTGTAATCGTATAATACTATATGTTTATCTTTTGTGTATCTCAATGTATGCTCTATATCAATATCCCATTCTTTTCTCTGCCCTTCTCTTCCTCCTCCCTCTCTACTCACTTTCTTTCAAATATCGCGCGACACATTAACCGTTCCATCTCTCCATTCGTCCGCCGTTTCGATTCGATTCAGTATCTCTCTCTCTCTCTCTCTCTCTCTCTTTCTCACTCCCTTCCGATTCGTTCCTTTTTCCTTTTTTTTTTTGGTTTTACTAGAAGAGTATACATCGTGTACGTGTGTTTGATTCTTCGCTGAGCTGAGCCTCTCGTCTCAAGCCGAGATCCGCATTTGATTCGCAACTTATTGCAACGCTTGCTTCAACGCCTTTCCTACCCTTTTAAATCCTTCTCGCCACTCCACTCTCCTTCTTTTGATCGTTGAAAAAGGATCGCGACGCCGCGAGACGCAAAGATCGACGACCTAAAAGCGCGACGAATTTGTCTCTCTGGGATCTCCTTTCTTCGGTCGAATCGAGGATATTCTCGCGGGTTTCGTGGCGAACCCAATTCGTTCGATTACAAAGATTAGAAAAATAATCGGCGCGAGAAGCTCTCTGCGGTTATCTCTCCGCGTCTCGAGGCTAAATCGTCGATCAATCGATCTTCACGTTCCATCAAAGTTGTTTCTCTCCGCGGAAAACCAACGATCCACATAGTAATCGGACCTACAATTAGATCCGAATACGAAGATGACTTGCGTCTTCCGCAACGAACCAAACCTCGAAAATCGCGATTCCTCACTTCTCTTCCACCTCTTCACTCTTTCAATCGATTTCTCTCGCTCGTTCTCTCTTGCTCTCTCCAATCTCTCTCTCTTTAACAATAGCAGGTACTAGCATAGCTACCACAGTCGTACGTATCGTTAATAGTTACAATTAAGTTTAGATATTACTAAAGGGTACTGATCTCCCGCCTTATCCCCTCATGCCTCTGTTCCCCGCGCTTTCTCGCCCCCTCTTTACCCTTGTTAGTTCCGCGGTTAAAAACTTGTTTTTAGCACCCCTCGCGTGGCCGGAAACCTGCCGACTCGCTCGCCGTTTCCATCTTTCGTTCGATATTTCTTCAAATCCCAAAATTTCCAATTGTTCCTAACGCGAAGCTTCAATTTAGCTTCGATCTTGTCATCGATCCTTTTTTCTACATCTTTCCTAGATCTTCTGAGCGACGTGTTACTGAGAAAGAACCACGACTCTTCGATGACACACGTTATCTATCGAAGAATTCTTTTTCTCTCGTGGGAAATCTTGTGTGATTCTCGACGTAACACGCGACTCGAGTGTTAAAGCATCGGATGAAGGTGAACGAAAACATCGATTCGTTTTCAGAGCCGGTCGATCACTACGATATTCGGTCCAAGACGGAACGACCGCGGTACAGGAAGCTGCTGCTTGGCGTCGGTCATACAAAACTGGCTATATAAAAATTCGTACGAAAGAACGACGAAAGTTACGCCTAAAAATTATGCTACTTATACACTTACACGATACAAAGTCACGCTAAGGTTTCGAAACTAGTCTAAGAGAGGACTCGATTGGACCGAGCTGATCGACCAACGCAAACGTCATCTATCCTCCATCGTTTTATGCTGTTAAGAAAAAAAAGAAAGAGAAAAAAAGAGCACACGAGCTAGTCGACAATCTCTGGCCGCGCGTATTCCGTACGTTTGTCCCACGACGACAAGATTAAACACTTTGTAATACTTTTAGCACCTAGTGCCCGGCCCGCGGCTCGCGACACCTCCGCCATCGTTGCTGTCGTGCTTTTTCTACGCTGCTCGACGGACGAGAACGACCATGACCCGATCTGACAAGCGATCGAATAAGAAGAAATTATGATTCATCAGGTTAATCTCGAGCGCTGACTTTTGGGTCTGTAATTTGCGGTCTTGCGTTAAGCTATTGGACATTTTTTGAAACTTCTTCGCTAGACTTGTTTTATACTGTACGGTTTTAAATGTCTTATCGATCAAATGGTTTGACACTGTCCGTTTTTAAATATTTCAGATCATTTATACAAGTGGAATGATGATTTCAGAGTGCCATAAATATGGTTTTTATTGAGTAATCAACTTATCTTCTACTGGACGTTTTTAGTTATCTCAGATGGTTTGTAAGAGTAGAAGGTCGATTAATCAACTTGTGATTTCGAGATATTATTTGCTTGTTTAATATGGAATAATGGATTTGCCTTATACTGTGCGTCTTTACATATCTCAGGTTGGTTTGTAGTAAGTACTTCTACTTATTCGTTATGCTGTTCAGCGAGCTAAAAGTATCATTAATTTTCTTTAAATCGAACAATCAATTTGCCTTCTACATTTAGATATCCAAAAACAGAATTGAAATAATTTCATACATGATCGATCTCTTAAACATAAACGTACAAAACAGTCTAGCTATGCTTCCTCAATCGCTAGATTTTATCAATTTTTCTCGGTAAACTTATTCGTCAAACGGACAATATAGCGATTTAAAAAGGTGCGAAATCTATGATATATCGATGAAAACAGTGATTATCCTAGAAAATTGAACTTGTCCCGTATAACGCTCGTCGCAAAGAGCCCGCAAGCGTATGAACGCCGTGAGGTGTGTTCGGGGTCACGAGCACGGTCGTGGCACGGCCGTCGAGGACAGTAACAGTGGCCTTTAATAACGTAATCACCTAATTAATCTCGCGAACGCGAACCGGCTGGTTGCTCGCTGCTCCAACCCCTTCACCGTCGTGGCTTTGTTTCCCTTTCCGATACGTCCTTTGTCCTCGATCTTCCAACATCGTCAAACCGGAGGCGACTAACCGGAAGTTCAAATAATCGTTTTGCCTCCGCCAGTAGGATCGATATAAGGTATACATATATCATATGAATCGAAGGAGAGCCAGAAGCTCGATAGCGGTGGAATTAAGAAAGTTTACGAAAGTTTACAGACGTTTGCTGATGTATCGCGAAGTTTGCTCGCGATCGGATGATGTTGTTCCGTTTCGAGAATCTCAGCGATGTCCGGTTGAACGTTATAGGTGCATAGAATGGGGAAGAGGACGTCACGTTGAAAGGAAATCGCGCCCGGAGAGATTAAACTCGGGACCGGAAGCGGTACGGTTTCATAAGCGGGGCAGCGACGCAACGCGGCCATATTCCCGTTCGTGCGAACACACCGCCACTCTCTATCTCTTTTTCCCTTTCTACCTCTTCCGCTCTCTTCTCTCTCCTTTGCCTTTTTCACTTTTTTTTCTTCTCCTACGCTCTACTGCATTTATTATAAAAATAAAATGTAAAATCGTACCGAGGACGAGTTCTCCGAACGGTATTGGAACCGCGAGCACCATCTGCGTCTCGATCGAGAAAGAATCCCACGGCAGCCGTCTTCGCGTTCTTCTAACAACTTTCCTCTTCGTCTTCCTTTTGTCCTCCTTCTTTTCCTCTATTTGCTCGTTCGCGTATATTTTCTATTCGATCGTTCTTCGTATCGAACAAGAGGAATAAACGGGAAATGCGTGTACGACTACGACGGGGGGTGTTCGTTCGTCGATGGTTCGACAGAGCGGATACAGGCCGTCCCTATACCGTTTCGCGACAACCCGCGAAGTGAGTGCATATTTTGAATATAATACATAGGCTCTACAGATATATTCAATATCAATTCTCCGACTATACCAGTGAAAAAATAAATTATTACACGTTGGTAATATCTGTGTGTACGTGTTGGTGAAGTCGTGCGCGATATTAAGTGTCCGCACACCCCGCCCTCCTGTGTCTTTTGCACGGACGCGTGATGCACGCGTGTGTGTATCCTGTGTCTCTGTGTAATATGTGTGTATGCGATCGTGAGTGTCGCCAGCGCGCCACCAGCCAGGCGGGGCGTTCCGTGTGGTTGAATGTAGACGTTATGTGTTGTGTAAGTGTGTAGATCGCCAGGTAAAATGTTTCGGGATTGAGTGTGCCCATTGCGTGTGAATCTGGCCCGTGTGAAATTTTACGCACGCTGTTGCACGTTTCTGTGTGTATGTGTATGTCTCTTGGCTCTTTCGCTGTCCCAGGTATGGGCGCTTGGCGCATCGTTCGACATTTTATATTTTTCTCTTTCTTCTTTTCTACCTCTCTGAAACCCCGAACAAAAATCACGAATTGGTCTCTCTGTGTGATCTATATAGAGTTACGTGTACATTCTGTTCTCGACAATTTTATTTTTCCAGCTTGTTTCAAAATGGCCCGCCCAGTAGATTAAACGAGACACACAGGGAGCAGCCATTCATCGAACGGGCGCCCAGCGCCATCTCAATCGGGGTCCATGGTGTCCGTATTGTTGTTTTACAGTTACAGAATATTAGATACACGCGGTTTTCTATTACGTTAGTCGGTTGCAAAGTTCGCGTTCGCGAGTCCCATCGCTTCGAACAGTTCTTCCTCCTCTTTGTTCCTCCACCATTCCTCTCCTATGAACGTCTTGCACGCACGCATCAGCACACAGGCGCACCGAATTCGAATCCCTCTATACACGCTCTATATAATCTCACTCTCATTCTCTCGCACGTTCTCTCTTTCCTTTCTCTCTCTCTCTCTCTCTCTCTCTGTTTCGCACTCTCCCGCTTACGTTCTCTCGTTCTCATTATCCCTCTATCACGCGAATAGTCTCGTCGTCTTGACCCGCGCGCGCGTCGACCCGGTGCCTCTTCCTCAGTGCTGATTGCGTCCTTTCCGCCAAAGGTATCTCTTTTCTTCCGCTCCCTGTCTCCCTGCCTTAATCTACACGCTGATCATACATATACTATTGGCTGTCCATCGTACGAGAGAGTATCGCGTAAGAATCCTCTCTCGGCCATCCGGAATAGGATCGAATGAGAAAACAGGAGTCGATGAGTTTTGGATAGTTCCTCGATGAAAAATTCATCACCGTCAGAGTATTACGACGAAGATGTTTAAGAGGACCGATCCGTTAAGGATTTGGCTATGTAGAGGTAACATGGCAGCTTCCGGTTGGATGCTCCTTTTGCCAGAGAGAGACAGAGTGGGAACTATTTAGTGGGTGAGCAGGAATCTCGACGGCATCGTCCGCTGCGTGCGCGAGAAGCCCTCCAATCAGATGGTGCAAGCGAAATCGGGTTTGTGTATGTGTGTTAGGGTTACGGAACCTAGACTCTGGACGACGTCTCGACGCATGAGGGAGAGACTGGAACGTTGTCATGATGACCAGGAACGGTTACAATCGACCCGGTCTCTCAGACGATCCTCCGACTGTCCTCCTGCCTGTCCGGCGAAGCAACAGAGGAGCAGGCGCGAATCGAGTCGCGCCAGTCGCTCGGTCTTCACTCGCGCGGGGTATTAGTTAGCTACGAGGAGATGCTGGTATTGGCTGGCCGGATACGGCGCCACAGAGCCGAGGCCAAAGTTGTTCAGACCCTCGACAAGCGCTGTTTTATCCTGTTGCTGACCAGACCCATTCACGTTGCTATTCGTCGCGGCTGAGCCAACCGGGCCGAGATTGCCGGCGCTCTGCGAGTTCCCATTGCTGCCTGCAGCGTTGCTGGTTCCGTTCACGCTGCCACCGTAGAACTGGTGGCTAGCGATCGTCGTTGGATCAAGGTAAGATGACGGGAAGTTCACGCCTGTGTATAGATCAGCGGAGAGGTAACCACCGTGGCTGGACGAATCGAAGATGTTGCGGTGAGGAAATTGAGGATGATACGCGGCTGGACCGTGCTGGAAGAAATACGCGCTTGGGTCTGCGTGTTGTTGACCGGCACCAGTCACTAAGCTTCCTGGTGACAGGCTGCGACTCCGAGGAGAACTCTGCGACACTGGCAAGCCACCAGCACCAGCCTGCTGCTGTTGTTGCTGTTGTTGCTGCTGTTGTTGCTGCTGCTGTTGGTGCTGTTGGTGATGATGATGATGATGGATTTGTTGCTGCATGGCACGTTGCTTGATGTAATTCGAGAACTCGGTGGGGGACATCCTGAAATTATACGATTACACATAGTTCAGTTGTACGATCGGTAGATTGGTTACGCGAATTGTGGCTAGGGTTGCTGTCGGGATGCTGATCTTTGGATTGAACGATACACGGAGACACTGAGACTGTGACCGTGAACTCTCATCACATATGTTAAAATTGAAAGTTAAAAAGGGAATCAAATAGAATGTCAAATTCACCTCAACATCCACAACATTCAACTCAATCCCCAAAAAGATACACCAGTAATCAACCAACCTGTTCGCCCGTTTGCTGCTGGTTTTCAGTTTGGTGCTACCGAACTTGGTCTGCGCGAATGTGGCGGTGGTGAATGTGAGCGGTGCGGTAGTTCGTGGGATGAAAGCCGGGACGGGACTAGGCGAGCCCTTGAACGAGCTGGTGATAGGCGTCGGCGAAGGT
>NT_176944.1:338445-357678 GCF_000188095.3 Bombus impatiens
CGAAGGTGCCGACGAGGAACCGGACCCATGACCACTTTGCTGATTATTTGACGATCCATTGCTCGCATTGCTTCCGAGCGAGCTTGGGAAGGGCGACGTAGATTTGGGGCTGAGACTGAGCCCACCCAAGGAAGTGCCTACGGCTTCGATAGGCCTGAAGCACTGAGCCTCGGGATTGAAGGTCTTGGTAACTTCTCGATCGGCCGAGCTCTCGTCGTGTGGATCTCCGGTTTCAGAGTAGAGGATCTTCACCGCGTTCATTTCGCCAATTCGATAGCTCACCTCTCCGGGATCGACCCAGATGGCCAACTCGGCTGGTAGGTTCTCCAAGATATCCTGAATAGGCACGCCGCTCTCCTTGGCTGCCCGTTCCAAAACCGGATCCACTGGGTCGCCAGTCTTCAAACATCTGAACGCGGATCCTTTGAACGGTTTCTCCGGGTACCAGTGACCCTTGAACTTGTCCTTCAGCGCCTTTTCCAGTTCCTCGCCGAAGATATTGACTCGCCGTCGCGGCAGCTTATTGTAGAGGTACGATATCACGAAGTTGAGCGCCACCTGCACCTCCATGTGCATCTTGCCCTTTGCTGGGAGAATCTTCGGGCTGTTGCTGGTACTCGCAGCCGCGGAATAGTACTCAGCACGTCCGCACGATCGGCCGTTTTGCCGCCGACGCCTCGCGACTCCTTGATGATGCGCCACTGGACGACAGCAACGTCGACAGTGGCGTTGAAGATTTAGATCTGGTGTTGGGTGATCGTTCGACGATTCTCTCGGATTCACGAGACTGTAAAGAGAAATGTTACTTTCTTTAAAAATTTTGTACGTATCATAAGAAAAGAATTTTTATATTATTAACTTCGACTTTAAGTTTTTAAGCCTTTCAATCGATGGACACGTCGTTTTTCAACAGTGATAGTGATGTTCAAAAATATTTGATAATAATGGTTTGTAGAGAAGCTGAGACGCTAATTTGTAAAGACAGAAGTTAACACGTTCGCTACAGATAAAATATTTTTAGCAACGTATTTTCATAATTTTTAGAGTTACGAAGCAGTTGATGATACGAGATGATTTACAACAAAATTAATTAAAATTCTAATAATTTCTCCCAAGAAACAAAACATTTCGTTTCCTGTATAATAATTTAATACGTTTATCAATCTTATCAATCATGTCCTAAATTCTTGAACTTGTTTCTAAACAAATATCCTAATAATTATACATCGTACTGCAATCTATCATTTGTGACAGTATCGTAAACAATTCCAAAAGCGTAACAGCCTGTAACGAGATTCCAGGAAGAAAAAGTCACGTATAAAAATTCACGACTCACGCACAAAGGAGCTCTTTCTATCGAGCGTTCGAGTGATTTTCAATAAGTGCAAAATCAAATTAAAAGAGTGCCGGGACGAGTATCTTCGAAAGGTGGTCGCTTTTACCACGGCTGGGCTTGCGTTATCGGCTCCTTTTCACGATCGCGCATTGATACGGAACGCCGCTTCCGGTTACTCGGCCCGCTCTTTCATCCTCTCAACAGAACGTCGAATGAGAGCCAATCGTTCCCGTATTCGCATAATGCCCTTCCAGGCTTTCTGCGCCTCGCGACAAAGCCCTGAATTTTATCTGAATTCTCACCCTTTCTCGCTTTATCTGCTCGGTAATTTGGAACTCGTTTACGTGCCAAGAGAATCTTAATGATTGGCTTGGATAGAGTAGAAACGTCTTTCCCGTGAGTGATTTTGAAGAATTTTAACTAGTTTGATCGAAGATGATGATAAGTTAGAAATTCGCAGATGGTGTTGCAAAGATTCAAGATATTTATGCATTTACGGGAAACTTGAAAGTGTGAAATTCACATAACGCGTATATCTAAAATGAGAAAATATGTAAAATATCTAAAGCGGTAGCACTAGTTCCAATACTTGCCAATTGAAACAAATCTTCACAAAATGAATTTCCAAGAGCTATGTGAGAGTAACGATACGAACACACGTACATTCCGTCAACTCAGCACCGATTCATTACCCTAAAACTTCGCTTTCGACTATCTTAGATTTCCCCTGCCAACATCTATCTACGACATTGAACGTATCCACCAAAAACCCATCCACTCGGCGAAGTTCCGTCTAGTCACAATCAGTTCCGTGTCTACATCCGACAAAAATGCTCGAGAACAGAGACACTCAGACAGCGTAACTTCCTCAAGATCCTCATTTCCGCTCGGGCTGTCAGGTTAAAAGTCGCCCGAGAAACTTGCCAAGACTCGAAGAAGAGCCAAACTGTCCCTTCGAGAGACCGATTCGAAACGCGTCCACTCTCCTGCAACTCTCGTGAACGCTCGACATCGTATCGAGAGGAATATTCAGCTTGGCCGCCCGATTACCGTGAAACGAACGCCGATAAAAAGGGTTGCCCTTACTGGCGTGGCCGAGTGGACATCTTCCACGGTAGCATCTCGTCGCAATTGCGGAAGTTGCTCTCTGAACCTGAACGACATCGAGAGGGAAAGCCGTTCCTTTTGCTGCCTGCCCTCTTTGTCCTCCCTTTCCCTCACTTCTAGCCACTTCCTGCGTTTCTTTCCCCTCTTTCCACCCTTTGTATCCATTCCGCTCCCTTTGTTTCCCGTTATAAGTCAGTCTGTTCTTCCTTCACTCTGCTCTTCACCGTTTCATCACGAGCATCGTCTAGGAGTCGCGTTCCTATTCGCTTCTTGAGAATCGCTGGACGACCATCGAGGATCTTCTACGGTATGTCTTTCGGGTCTGTCTCTAGAAACTCGATTCCGACACGCCGATGTTCCTCCTTCTTTCATGACATAAGGAAGAAAGGGAGAGAGCAAGCAGGAGTTTCTAAGGAATTCACTGGACCGACTGCCATTTTGTTACGGTGGACGACGGAACGTTCGTAGCATTGATACTTTTACATTTTCCTTCTTTCTCTTTTTCTTTTTATCCTCTTACAGCTCTTTTCGGATTCAGAATCGTGAAACATAGGTATAGTTGGTACTTTGCTTAGAAACGGATCGTAGAATTACAGTTCTCTCTTTTTTTTTTTAATTAATCGCGAAGCGGTATGTTACTCTCGTCAAAAACTGAAGCAACACATATTATTTTTATTCTGATCTTCGTACGTCTGTCAATCACCATCGAAACTTTTTCCAACGCACCGTACGCATTTCTAAACCTAAAAGCGTTTCTCAACGTTGGAAAATCGAAATTTATAAACGTGAATTTTTATTTCCCTCGATGTATTCGCTTAGTATATTACAGTAATATTACCAGGCAGCGTTTATGTCTATAAAATGTAATTCAAGGATGAAAGGATAAACTGATTTTTTTTACTTTGTTTTCCCCTCTCATAACAGCACCGCAGAGGTACAGGGGTGAATTTTGTCCCTTCTAGCCGAAACGCAGCTGCAGACAACGCGGGACCATGGGTATTTTTTCAATTACGCGACTACAGACCGTCTTTGTGGTTAGTGCGCGGCTAGTTCGCACCCCCTGTTTGCGGTCTAAGCGTGAAAAAATACCCAGCTACCACGGGCGTTTTATCAGCGAATAAATAACCGGCGCTGTTTAAATTTTCCGCCGGAAGTCGCGAACACTCGCGTTGCGGCGAGGGGAATGAAAATGTTCAAGAGCAGACAAATTTCTTCATCTATCAAAGGCAAATTTCGCATTAACACGATATTCTATTTACAATCCCCTTTGTAGTCAACACAATTTGTTAAATTTTAGCTTTTAAAACTGTAAAAGGGAATTTCAATAATTTGATTTATATCTTTTTTCGTCGTTGTTTTCCATTTACAATGGATGGACGATGTTAAAATTTCCAGCCAAATTGTAGTCGTATTTCGGCATAAGTTATAAATATATTAATAAAATTTATTCTGCCAAGTTTTTCCAATATTATATTTTATATAATGTACTATATGCTATATATACTTGTACGGTAGATTTCTACTCGAGGAAATTTTTTGTTCTCACTGCATAATAAAATTACGGTTTGACACTACTTTTCCTTGGTAATTTCTATAATATATCGTAAACCAACATGTTTTCAAATTAATTCTATTCAAGTATGAATTTCTGCGATAAATTGATATATGTATTTAATATAATTGCTTATAAGGAATAAGAAACGTGTATGCAATTTTCAAGTCTATATTCTGCTCTATAGAGGATTAATAGCGCGTGGATCAGTATGCGGACGAATCAAAGTTGAATAGGATGTGAATGAATTGAACACATACACTTCATTCTCGTTTGGCATTGACGTTACAATTTAGGGTTTGTACAACCTTTACACACGACTACTTGCACAAATTAGCCGGCTTGATTTATGTAACTCGTTCACAATGCGCTGGACCATGTTTGTTTCCGTTCTCATGCACGTTACTTTTAATTTCCATCGATGCTTTCTTTCCATTCAACGTAACAAACAATCGTATAATTCTATCATAAATTTTTACTTTGGAACTGAAATATATAAAACATTGGAATACTGAAAAAAAAAGAAGAAACAAAGGCTTCGAAATGTTTCAACAATTTTCATGTAAATGTACAATTTTTGTTTCGATATTAAAAAATTCAATATATAAAAATATTAAATACCATCCACTTCAAAACACTACATCAATTTTCCTACGCTACTATACAATATAATATAATTTTCTTTTAGTATGTATACAAACAATCAAATAATTTCATAATTTCTTTTCTTTTCTTCCAAAACTAAAACACCGAAAGTATACGGATATTTGAAAGACGACCGCTTTAAAGCACTACATCGATCATTCTGATCTCCTAATTCGTTCAGCATTGACAACAAACCAAATACACAAACTTCCGTAATAATTCGTAACAATCTAATTTTTCTTCCAAAACTAAAACACCGAAAGTGCAAAAACATTCTAAAATCAGCCACTTGAAACAGCTATATTGCTCGCTACAACTCTGCGTTCTACAATTTCCAACTCTTTCACCATCAGCTCTCTTCCAGGCGAGCGCGCAACAAAATTACCAAAACCATCTCCGGCAAGTAGCCCCCATCTTTCTCGGGGCGAGTATCTTTCGAAACGCGACAGAGCTCATTCCTCAAGAGCCGTCGATACTTGCCAAGAAACGGAAGTGGAGTCTGAAACGCCTCTACCTATACACCATCTCTCCCCTCACGGAATTTCCCCTTTCGTTTCCAACCCCCACCGCGGCCGAGTCACCGTCCGAAGGGAAAATGTTTTCGTTTCAGCCAGCTCCTCTGGCAGCCAGTGGCTGGATATGTAGGTTAACCCCGCTGCACCCTTTCTGCCTCCAGTAGTACTACACGACGACAGGGTTGCCGGTGGTATTGATCCCGACCAGGGTTGCCGGAAGGTTCTCAAGTTAAAAATACACGGCCTTGCGAGTCGTGCGGCAACCAGGCGTTTTCGTGGGCTCCCTTTCGTCGTTGGATATTTTCCTCCTTCCCCAATGAAGGTACAAGGGGTGAGAGAGGGCGCGTTGAAGGTTTGGGACGATTAAGGGCAGCCAATAATTATCACGGAGGCAAGATCGCGGTGGACCAAGTTCAGCCGACCTCGAACGCTTTACGACGCGGTCTTAACAACTATCAAACAACTGCACCACAGAGTAACTACTAATTAAGAGGCAAGGCACTTGGGTCCACCTCGACTGACTGTAATTAAAAACGAATCGCGGAGACGAGCTACTGTGGACGTGTGAAATGTGACCTCTGAAAGCGACGTGGATAATTTTACAGCCACTTTTGGGAGGAATTTGTGGATAGAGAAGAGGCTCGAAGAGCGTCGATGGTCTTTATAAGGTTTAGGCGATGGTAAATGATTGTGGTTAGGTTTGGATTCGCAAACTATGTTTATAACAGAAGGGATTTCTTGGTAGAGAACGGAGAAGGGAAAAATGTTATTATGTTTGAGTATGTTAGAGGGGCGTTGATGGTCTTTGTCAGAGGATTTAGGTTATAGTAAATGATTTAGGTTAGGTTTGGATTCGATCTTAGAGTTACAAATGTAGAGAATTTTCGAGACACTTTTAGAAGAGTTTTATATTTTGAGGAGAAAGAAGTCGGAAGAAAGAGATTGGCGATGTTCGCGTATGTTGGATGACGTTCATAGCTTTTGTTAGTGGGTTAAATGATTGTTAGTGGCAGTAAATGATTTGGAAGAGGTTAGGGTTTGGCCACGATACTACGTATACAAAAAATTTTCAGATCACTTCGTAATAGAAAGGCTGTACATTTAGAATACGAAGAAGGGAAAAGAGGTTATGCTGCTTGTGTATGTTTCACGGCGTTGATAGCCTCTGCTAGCGGATTTAGGTAGTAGCAAATTGTTTCTAAGAAAAGTTCGATGTACAGAAGGGTACGTAGAGTAAGCGGAACGAAATGGAACTGGGCTAGATCCAAAGTAGGTTCGAACTAGGCCTGATGCGAACACGAGAACTGCGAGAGTACGTTGAAAATAAGATGCAAGTAGGGTAGAAGTTGGCTGAAAGGCCCAAAGTGGGTCGAAGTGGGTCGCGTCGATTCGAATCGAAAGGAAGGCCGAAGTGGGCCAATGATGCCAATGATAATCAGGAAGCGTCTAAAAATTGAGAGCGAGATTTTAATTATTTCTTCCGTGCGACGAGGGTACTCGTTGAACTTTGGGACGAGTAGATCTTTTAATTCAAAGCGATCTACGAATTGCTTGAAAAGAAGAAATAGCAATCCTTAATTTCCAAGTTTGAATAGAATTATTCTTTTAAGCCTTATATTTCGAACATTTAATATCGAATAATACTAAATATTTTGTATAATATATAAGTAATTATAATTAAAATATCACAACGCGAACAAATTAGTTAATTGTCTTCCAACAAACTATCTAACAAAACAACATTAAAGTCAAAAGCATCACTATATTTTTGGCAAAGTGAAAAGGAAAAAGTTCGTCATTTTGATGATTTTGCTCATTTTCCTCAAGTATCCTATCGTAATATTTAGTCGCAAAGATGTAACTATTACATCCCCAAGAATCTACTCTCAAGAGCTCTTGACTTTGCAGAAACAATTCAAACAAAACAGGTGTCGATTATTACACGCAACCCTGTGGACGCGTTCCCCATCTGTCAACTAGCCGACTGCAGAAGCCACGTTGAAGGGTGACGTGATTCAAAGGACAGCCTTTTTTTCCGGCCTTCGTGAAACCTTGGGGGGTGAGAACTCCGGGGTTGGTTGCAGGTGCGCGTAAAGACCTACGAGTACGCCCTTTCCCGTCTGCTGAATGGAGACCACGTGGCTCAAGGGGCACTGAATGTGGGCCAGAGAAGTGTTCTTCAGCGAATCAAGTCAATGGAGCACAGATCCATGCGATTTTATCATTTCTTTCCTTAGCTTGTTTCCCGTATTTTTTTTTTTCCTTTTTTCGTTTCTCCGCTTCCTTACAACGTTATAGAGGGACGAATGCAAGAGACCAAGAAGTCTGACGATAATTATGTCACTCGATACGTCGCGCGTTGAGTGCTCGCTTCGATCGAGAGCTTGGTGGCGTCGTTTCGATGAACGACGCGTAATTGCGCATCCGTGCATGGGGGAACTGTGCTGAGCGCTCCACGTGGAGATTGCCAGCGATAGAATCGATTTTGGGAAGGCGAGGCTCCGTTTTTCGTTTTGCTTCGTTCGTTCATTTCTCCGCAGCATAACTGGTAGATATTTATGGAATGTTTTTTTCAATATATCGCTTTGAAATTGTGGTTATAATGAAATACGAGAGGTTGATTTTTGGTGATCTTCTATGCTGATGTCATTTAGTGGTTCAGAAAGAACAGTTTCGAAATACAAGGATCGTGTTAAGACCAAAAATACGAGTTCTGTAGAAATCTATTTTTGGCAATTTTCTGATTATTCTTTAATATCGAATATATATACGAGAAAATATTCAAGTTGCTATATTTGTTAAAAAACAGAACTTTACTTTCTTCATTAAAGATGTTATTCGCGGAAGATACAAGTTTACAAGAAAAGTGGAAATGAAATTGTTGACATAATTTTTTTTCCATTTATTGCGAGTAATTTGATTTGTAACTTGGAGAAGGATTTAATGAATATCTTAACTGCAATTATCACGAGATACTAACGATGACAATTCTTTCGCGCAGTTTTCCCATCAACGCAGAGGACACGAAAGGGAAGGTTACAAATTCCGAGGGAAAAGTATTCGTCGAATGAAGAGAGAAGTATGCAGCCGAGAAGCGGTGGAAAGTGGATTTAATTACAGCTCGACCTAAATAGGGTCAAGACACGGGTGCTCGACCCGACCTGGTCGCCCCTGCCTTCTGTAGCTCGAGTGGAAAGGTGTTTAAATTGCTTCCTCGTCAAACGAGGAAACTAACAATTCTCGTAAAAATACCACCGTAGTTAAAGGCACAACCCGTGAAAAAACTCGAATCAAATAATCAAATAATTTTTTTAACGAATAAGAAAATTGAATTTTGAAATTAGCTGATGCGAAAGTATATCAAAGATCCAGGGAAACATCAACATCCTACATTAAATTACTATCACGATTAAAAAATTAATGCAATTAGAAAATTATCGACGAAATGATATTTACCGGCATCATAAATTCTACAATAAAACTTCCTAACTATTACAAATTCCCTTTATCGGTAAAACTACGCACCTCACAGAGTTACCAAGAATTTAGTATCACCAATGACTATGAATACTATCTACCAATCACCAATTCAGGAATCATCAAAATTCCTATCCAAATTCCCACTAACATCCGCAATTCAATTGAACTACACATTTCGTAAAGATACCAAGGATTTAGAATCCCCGATGGAATGCTATATACTAATATCATAAGTCCTATAATAAAAATTCCCAAGAAAAATCCCAACAGCATGCACAATCCAATAAAACTACGAGTCTCATAATGTCAGCTAGAAGTTCGAATTCTTCGCTGAATTAATCCCGACTGTATTCGCCTCATCCTGTTCCTCGTATCTCTGCAACAACCCCAAAATACCCCGAAACTATCCCCCTAAAACGTGGTGTATTTCACCACGAGGCGAACAACATGACACAACAAGTTAAAATTAGGTGCTGGAAGGAGATCCGACTCCTGCCCGAGTTGCTGCACACCAGTTTACAAAGTTACAGTTTGGCCTGTCGTCTTGCTGCTCGTCTTTCGGAAAATTCAAGGCTGGCAACCTAATGACGGGATCTTCGAGGGTCGATTCATCGAGCCGAAGCTCGTTCGTGAAGGACAGTTGTTGAATAGAGAGACGACGTGGCATGTTCTCTCTCGACTGCCACTGGCAACTCTCCGATTACTCTATTCTGACAATGAATAGATGGCGGACGGGAGGAAACCGTGCGGAATCGACGTTACGTAACGACCGGTTATACAACGAATCGCTGCGCTCACGTGCGCGAACCAGCCGTCATGGCGATATTTTAAAGGTCGTCCTGACGTCGCATAAACAAATCGCATCAGGTACATGCCGGTAGGCAAATATCGATTCGCGGACTCCGCTGCCACGACGACCTTATGCCACCCTTTGACGCATCCAGACGCCTGGTCTGCGCCACCCGATTTTGCAGCGGATCGATCGATCGCCTCTCGTATCTCGCATGTTCTTGCACTTTGGAAATTCATGGAATAAGCGAACATTTTATCGCGTTTGTAGAAGAAATGTTTCATACAAATGTCCTAATGATCGCGGTATTAGGCAAGAGAGCGATTCTGCGTGAAAAAGTAAGTTGAAAATTGTTGTAGATATCACATTTCTATCTGGTAACAGGCACAGACATTTTCGATGGTGGTTTGTGTTATCATACGACACAACTAGTTCGTTTGATAGTCGCATAGGTTGATAGGCCGCTTACTTGACGCTTAACTTCCTGCTCAGTTCTAATTGTTGGGCACGTGGCTGAGAGTCTTTAAAGTTGAAACATCGCGAGATTAATTACCGTTTATTTCTTTTAATATGTTATCATTTACGTTAAAATTGTGTAACAAAATGGATTATGCTTAAACACGAACTGTTGACCTAAAAAAAGCTTAAGGTATATTTTCCAGTTTAAAATGATACTGTGTGATTGTTGTATTTTAATATAAACTGAAGAAAAATATAGAATAGAATTGTTTCACATATAGACTGCAGATTGCTATAGGAATATTATTTAAAAAATAAAATAGCGATAGAATATTGATTTACCTACTAAGAATAAGTATTATAGAAAGCACTATACTTTGGATATTTATATATCTTTCCATATTGTACGCATTTTGTGGAATTTTACACATTCAAATTTCCTGTAAATGGACAGCAATCCGCAGACTATTTATACGTCAGTTTGTTTTCGAGGAAATCGCGTTTAAAAGTTTGTATTTGGATAGGAATGAATAAATAAAATGATTGATAGGATTAATTTGTGCTACACGTAGAGAATTAATTGAATATGAAACGACAGATTCCTTTTAGTTTCCTTCTAGCTATTCCAGAATTGAAAAGACGTCACTTCGAGGAAAACAGTAACCGGACTAGAAGAAATGATGAATATAAAGTAGAAAATTAATCGAATGTGAAACGTCAGGTTACATTGTTTTTCCTATTTTCCATAAAAGACGTTACTGTGTAATAACAAACAATAATCATAATATCGTGTTTGATACGATGTCGATAGTTGGTAAGACGTTTTTAATTTTCTTGTTTTCTTATGTTAAGAGGATTTACCGATCGAGTTACCAGAGGTTTGTTCAAGGAAATGAAACCTTTCAGCAAAGCTTCGTGCAATTACGGAACCTTGACATCTATCGATAAAATCTTTTGGGATAGTAGTTACCTTTCGAAGAATACTCTAAAGCGTAGAATACTATTTTCAGAATGAAGTTTCTTGCGTTCGTCTCGCCGAGGGAAATCTTTTTTGCTGTGCAAGCGTGATTCCTTTAAAATCCTTCGACAAATTTGTACGTAGATGCGAACGTCAACTCTCTTAGTTATTCCTTCTTAATAGAAACCTGTTTCTTCGGTAACAATAATAATAGGAAGAGATAATAATAGTAGTTTACTCTATGATTTTATGGCCACAAAGGAATCGTCAAACCAACTTTACGACCAACGGAATATTGTAGAATATGTAAAGCAATTTTTTGTACCTTAGTTTCTTTGCTACCTTAACGTGGAAAGTTTTTTTACTTTAGATACGAATTCTCACATTTGTTATCTTTCATTTCGCCAATATTTCTGTTTCTGTTATATTTGCCGTGAATTCAACGAAAATTGACATAATTCTGCTTCAAAAGCACGACAAAGTGAGATAATACTAAAGTAAACGTAAATTCTCACACCCGTACTTACTTTGCGATTGTTTATTTCATTTCCAGTACGAATAGAATAAATTTTGAATAGAATAAATATAAATAGAATAAATAGAAGTGAATTTACTTTAGAAGCAAGGATAATATTCAAGATATTATATGTAAGATAAAATAATATTGAAGTAGTCACGAATTTTCATATTTGTTATTCTTTACGTTGCGAATAATTTCATTTCTCTTACATTTTACTATATAATACTATACTATATAATAAATATATACAACACTATATAATAATACTATAATACTATATAATATAATACTATAGAATACAACGATCAAAGATATATTAAAAACGAAAATTCTTGTAAAAATGCAGCTATATCTGTACTTTCCATAATTTCCGTCTTATCCAACTAAGAGTACGCTTTGACGCATCATGATCAACATTCCTCGCGTCAACTCTGACATTAGATGAGAGACACGTGCGAAACGAGTCGCATGACATCGTGGCGCGTCCCGACAATCTCGTTTTCAGTATTTCAGTCCACTTTTGGAAAACGAGTCGACGACTCCTTCGTCGGTTGCTGAATGCGCCACGTAATTAATAATTTCTGCGCGCGTGCCTCGACGACGCGACGCACGTGACAGCGTGTCGCGCGACCGAAAACTCGTCGACGTCCACATTTTTGCTCGTTAACGTTTACTTTATCAGCTTGTCTACGTTTATTATTACAATCACAAAGTCTTTCGATTCTGTCGCGTTAAATCGTTTTACCAATTTGGTAGTACATGTTCGAGTATGGTGAATAATATAAACTACCCAATTTGCAGAGACGCTATACGAACCCTCTCGGAATTCATCGACGCATTATTTACCACATTGTAGACGGATCGAGACTTGCTCAATCGTTACAATCGCGTCGCCCTTGAATTTTGATGAGTTCGAACGGAGGACGGTGAACCGAACGAAATGGAATCGATCATCGATGACGAAATCGTGGAATTATTCGCTATGGGTCTGGTTGTATTTAGGATTTATTATGGTGTAGGTGTATTTTAACTACTTTAGTACCGTTTTAATGTGACGGATATTAAAGTGACTGGAAATTTTTCGTATACCTTAAATCGAAGACATATATAGCTTCTGGAAAAAATGTTACCTCTCAAACGAAATAATTTAACAAAATATGTATATCATATGTATACGAAACGATCTTGTTATTGTAACATCTTAAATCAGTGATATTTTTTATTATCTCTCCCTCTTCGTCTGGGTGTTATGAATAAATTACTCTACAAAACGCACGCTATTAAACTGCATTTGCTGTAATTTGTAAAAGAATGCCTACTTTTACAATTAGAATCCATAAGCTACATCATGAACATTCGCATCATTGTAAAGTACAACATCAAGATTCTAAACTGTTGCTAACAGAAGAGAACTATAGCTCGATATACAATGAGAGAAAAAGGGAAAATTAGAGCTGAAGCTAAATACTTCCTATTCCTGTAACCAGAACCCATAATTTAAATTCTACTCATCATCGTCACTCGGAGATACTACAATGCTAAATACAACATGTTTTCCATCAGCGAATAAATCACATAGATAGATAATGAAAGAGAAAGTTGCAGCCAAAGGCATACTTAATTCACAGAAAAGTTCCAACCTGCGTATCAAAAATCCATGAACAATATCTCAGTCATGAGAATCCCAACCACTGTAAAATACATACTAAACGCAAAATCTGGCCAACAGAGAAGAATATAGATATTCATATATATGTACAGAGAGAAAGCTGGAGCTTTGGAACGGCGTTTCATCTCGCGCCTCCAATTAATCGTCAGTCGAGCTTTTCAGTCGAATCGATCGCGCGTGACCGAATTATCGGTTCCAAAAGGGAGGGAAAGAGAGAGAATGAGAGACAGAGAGAGGGAGGGAGAAAGAGAGAGAAAGAGAGGCAGGCGTCACTGCGCGTCTTCGATCGGATCTGTTCGCGGAGGCGTCGCGCTCGAATCATCTCGCTGCCGTTGGCTCGCGATAAATTACCGAGACTCTCCGCTTTTCCCTCTCTTTCTCCGCGCTGCCGAGCGACCGACCGAGCGACAGATCAATACGACACAGCCTCCGCAGACACGGTCGCTGCTGCTCCAGATAACAAGAGGCGAAAGAGAGACAGAGTAAGAGAAATAAAGTCACTGAGAACGCAAGAGAGAGAGAGAGAGAGAGAGAGAGAAACAGAAGCTGCCCTATAAGCCTCTACTTAAATAGCGCCCTAAATCCGACAGGGAGGACGCCCTCTCGTCCTACAGAGAGAGGCAGAGGGCGGAGAAAAGCCCTCGAAACGAAGGAACAGACCCGACCTGGGTCAATCCGTTCGACTTCGGCCTCTTCCGGAAATTACTGTGCCACCGATGCGATGGGGATTCCGTTTGCCGGATTGAATATCGACGAGCTGGAACGCGTTCCCTTTTTTCGCGAAAGCCTGGATTTTATACATAGTGTTTGCGCGGTGGAAAATGATCGCGTGGAGTTGGTGGAAAAATGGAGTTCGCTTTCTTTGGGATTGGTTGGAGTTTACAGACGATATTAGATTGCGACTGAATATAATTTCGGTCTATGGGCTTTCGAAATCTTCTCTTTTGTCGTCATCTCATGCTTATCGTGCTATATCGTTTTAATCTGAATTTAATCGAGAATTTTCTATTGCATTCTATATATGATGAACATATTTTAATATACAGATACATAAAGTCATCTCTGCTAGAATTCAGTGAGGTATAGATAGATCGTTTAGGATTATGTATTTCATAAGTTATAATTTAGTAATTTGGCGTTGGTCATGGATAATATTGGACATTTTCTCTTTCATGTATCATTTGAATTGTTTAATATTCGCATACATAAATTTCTGTTAGGATCCAGTGATCGTTCGAAATTAGGTATTTCGTATTACGTTGCTATTTAATAAGCTGTTGTCGGTTATTGATATAATAGTATGGGAAAGTTGATTTTCTGTTCGAGACAGAATATTGGATTAAGGTGTCTTTTTATTGGAAATATGTTATAATTTGTGCAATTATAATTCATTTCTTCATTTGAATGATTAAGTAAGATGAATTTACTCATACAGCACACAGAGACTGGATAACTATCTTCAACTGAGACTTTCTGGTTTAGATCAAGGAAGATCGATTTAACGTAGTGAAAAAGTTAAAAGAAACAGGGGTAGCCTTTAAGTATACAATCTATCAACCCAGACCTTCCGATTTAAACAATAAACTAATCTGATCCCGGAAGATAAAAGTAAACGCATAAAAACTGTTTAAAATTGGGCAGGGAAGCAGAATTATAAATACATTTTAATAATAACTGTTTTATTAAATGGAGGCTGAAATTAAGATATCCAACGCTGTATTAGTAATCAACATCTTTTTTCATTAAAAGAATGTTAATGTTCTTAAGTAAATATAAAATAGTCATAATATTGTGACATATTCGATTAATAATGAACCTACGCTTTTTAAAATCCAACACATATGGATTGAAACAGTCAATATTCAGTTCTAGTTTTAAGCTTAATTATAATTTCAACAATCAAATCCTTTCATCATTGAAAGACATTAATCTTCGTAAAAAGATGTAAGAAATAGTCGATTATTACGATAACCGACAAAGAACCTATTTCTTTTACTCCGAATTCTACATATAACCTGAATTATTCAATTCCACAAAACAACCAACAAACTCAACCCAAAAAAATCTGGCAATCATAAAACATCATCCTTCACGTTTAACGACCAATCAACGCTAGAACTGACTAAAATCCGCTGGAAAAAAAAGCTTGTAGGAAAAACGAGTGAAAGGTCGAGTCCTTGAAAGATCATCGAGTCTCGTCGACGGACGCGGAAGTAAAAGCAACGACGACGCGATGGTCGCTCGATAATTTGGTCGTCTGCAGCGAACGTTTGAATCGGTGGCTGCAAACTTAATAGCTAAAAAGAGAGTATCGGTCCTTGGGCAATGCAGAGGGGAATAAAAGAGGAAAGACGAAGAAGAAAGGCAAGGCCATTATCCCTGGAAAATACGGCCGGTTGTCATCTTCAGGACTCGGCTCCAGACGATCCAAGATTCGCCTGTTATTTCGTACTGTCCGCGCTTGCACGATTTCACGGACGATCCTAGATTTTCTAAACGATCGAAAAGGAACGATGATCCAACGATCGTGAAAGAGTTGCTTTCCCTACCTATTGATCTTTCGACACATGGTGCGTTAAACTTCTCGCCGGTCGTCTGTTTTCTCTGTTCATCGACGAAATTCGCACCGGTTTGTGCGCGTTTCTTGGTGCGGAACGATGAATCGAGGGTAATGAAAATGTTCTCGTCGGCGTGGATAAATATTGTGCCGATATTCGACAGATGAACGGGTCTATGGAGTTATTTATGGCAAGTTTGCGTTGCTGGAAAGGAATCGGCAATGAATTTATAAGAAGATGATCGATGAATTAAGAAATATTTAGAGGGCTGGTTTTCTTCTACATGATTGGTTTTGCAAAGTATTTAGGGAACTAGTTTTCCTTTTGATTTTAGTTTCGTGCTCTGATGGGGATTATAATTGGAAAATCTTTGTATCTCGAATTAGCTGATATCATTAAACTGTTGGCTTCTCAGTGGCTAAGAGAGCGTATCAATGTAACTCAATTAAAAAGAGCAACAACCTATTCGGTTCAAAGATATAAACCTTCTAGCAATAAACGCCAGATTCATAAATTTTCTGGAAAAAATCTAGCGGTACACCTAGTATCCAATATCTAAGACACGATAACCAATACTTTGAAAGAAATGGTACCCTTTAGTCTTCGGTAGTTTTAGCGTTCGAAGCGCAGCTTACAAGATTCTTCGATCGGTGCCTGATATTCTCTTCTTTTCGTTCCACGAAAATCAATTGTTTCGCCTCAATGTTATCTGACAATTATCGAGCGAACGGCGCCGTTTCTCAACTACTTCCTGCAATAACCAGGAACGATAAGGTGAAGCAATTCTCCCCGGGATTTCCCAAGTGTCCTGTCTCTGCACTGTTCTCCCGATTGCGGTCGCTCTGTTCCTCGTTTCGCGGGGCACTTTCAAAGGATGATAATGCTCGCTGGCTTAATTGATAATATTTTAGGGCAGGCCTCGTCTGCTACGATGGAAAGATCGCTTCTCGTTATGCGGATTCGCGAAATTACGGAGAATATCGGAAAAGAAGGCGTATTAACCGATTAAATGAGTTAGACGAATTAACTCGTCGCTATTGCACTTTCAATCTCTTGCACGTAATGATATCTTTATTTAAGGATCCTTCATTTTTTCATACATCGTTTTATCTTCATTCAAGATGAATCGCAGTAAAATTTCGTTTATCTGAACTCATATCGAATTTAATTGGCAGGATGGGCATCGGCTAAGATTTTGTTCCAATAAATCGAATTCTATGGTAAATCATATTGACAGCTGTAAAAAATATTTATTACTTCTTTATCTGTTATTTCAATTTTGTTAACCTAATCGAGATGAATCTATCCTCGTTAAGTTTTAATTATGGAAGTTGGAGAGATGAGCCGGTTAACAAGTTAGAATTGTGAAATGAAGAGTAAATTTTCAGACATCGATCGTTATATGATTATTTATAATACTGTTCAAATAGATTTAAATTTTATTGTTAATTAAAATGAAATTTGTTAATATATGGTTGTTTAAAATTTTGTTTAATCAAGTTGAGAGATTTAGAAAAATCCTGCACTTGAAATAAAATTGTTACCAAATATGATTTATCAAATGAAAATTTAGTGAAAAATCATTAAAATTTGAAAAAATGCTAACTGTTATAAGCTACAAATGTAAGAACTTTCTATGAGAAATTATAAATTGATTATTTTGTTTGCTTACTCTTATAATCGTTTCTCGTTTACGAGAATAGTCTCTTAAAGCGTGCAAAGTGAATAATACTTATTTACAAATAAAAACAAATAACACAACTACTATTAAAACTACAATGAGATACGATATAAAACGAGTTTTTGATAGTAGAAAAAGTTTCAAAGAACATATATTCGAGAAAAGAACATATGTATACATATAAACAAAAATACATTATTGATATTAATGGGAATCCAGTTTATTTCTTTAAATTGTCACCTTAACGCAGCCTTTCTAACATTATCCTTTACACTTTATATCAATAGATACACTTTTATTGATCCGTGTTGATCATGGATGAGATAAAAACGTTTCATCTTTGTTAATTCGCAATTAGTCACCAACCGGTCTGAGAGAATGTCCGTTCACGGAATCTTGATTAAAGGCTTCCAGTCGCCGATTGACATCGCTTCGCGATCACTCAACTGAGATGTTGGATTTTTCTTTCGAGAAGCGTTCAAGGAAATATGGAAAAAAAGAGTTCTGCGAAATGTTTTCCATTTACGTTCCAGTAATTGAGAGAGGAATTTATTGGAATTTGTTTTGTGAAACCGATTAGAGAAAAAGAGGTCGGCTAGAAATAATTAATGAGTATCTTCTCGAGGCTACAGTAAAAAGTTTTTAAACTCTTTGATCTATGTGGAAAGAGAGCAGAGAAGGAACAGAATGTTTCCATACCTGAAGGCATATAGGAAGAAAGAACGTTCAGTCTAACATTTTAATCTTCTTCCAGTTCAATTTCTTCATACTTCAAATGCTTCTGGAATACTTGGAAGATTAATTATTGGTAGACATGTACGTCAGAAAAACACTTGTTCATTATCGCATGACAGCAAGTTGCTACACAACGCATCGATAAAAAGATTACAATACAGAGTTACAACAAAGAAACGGTATTTGTGGTATAAATTCTTGGAGAATAAATATCCACTGTGCTAAAAAGTATGAAATATTTCCCGAAAGATCATTTTACTGATTCAAAAATGAAATATAAACAAGAGTAGAATATTCCTGAGAAATATTGTACAAAATGGAAAACAAGGGAATATTCTTCGTGAATATGTCGCAACTGATTTCGGTTTATATCTCAAACAATTGTATGCCGAATTCCGAACGAAATCAGTAAACGAGTTGTAGCTCGACGAAATTCCCGTGAACGTGATTTTCCACGGTTCGCGAGGTGAAATCTTGTTCACGACCGTTTCTCGCGATCCTACGCCGGAACGATCGACGAAAGCGTCGAACCGCGTCGTCTTAGCGGTGGAACGGCGCGTCTCGCAGGATTTTCGAGACGAGCTCGAAAGCAAAGGTAGCTCCTTGCCAGGGAACAGAGAAATTCTTCGTTCATCCGTGCGGAAACCGCGCGTTCACGGAAATCCTATCGGTGTTTGCTCTTCCGTATCGTGGTTTCGGATACTGCCGTTGTTTCGACAATCATCTCGAACGCATGCGTATCTCCGCGGTAAACGAGTCACACCTTTCTCATCGAATTCTGTTGAAACATTTTCATTTCGTCTGATTGGAGGAAAATTAAGAAGAAGTTGATAAGTTATTTGAATTACTCGTGTTGGCTAAGACAGAAAGAGAGAGAGAGAAAGAGAGAGAGATTTTGGATGAACCATTTTGGAACATCGTTTGAGAATTAGAAAATTCGCAGTAACATTAAAGTCATATGATTTTATTGAAGATTCAGTGATTATCGAGAGAATTATTCAAGAGACTTCCATTTTCAAACAACATTATATTTTTATATTTTTTCTATCTTCGGGAAACCTACATCCTCTGCACAGGTCTACTAAAAAAGAAAAAAAGATAGGATTGCACTAATTTTCAGTGTCTAAAAAAGCTTTAAAATCCACCTTCAAATTACTTAAACCTGCAACATAATTCACCTTCACCATTGCTGGACAGAACAGAGCCCTCGTCGCTTTAAACGAGCAGC
>NT_176944.1:358151-420299 GCF_000188095.3 Bombus impatiens
GACGACCGACCGCCAAAAACAAACCAATCGAAAGAAGACAGCGAAAAAGGAGGGGCAAAAAAAAAGAAAGAAAGAAAAGAGAAGAATAAAGAATAAAAGGAGAAGCGCCCAGTGTAATTTCAATTACCACGTTAAAGGGAGCCGCAGAGTTCCTCTCAAGTAGCTGACACGGACTGCATAAAAGAAAAGGCAGCCCCTAACGAGGCTTGGCCTGGATGATGAAAGCCGGTCAAAGGGTTGTTGGTGCGGGGCCGACAGTTTTCCGCGGGTTTTCCACGAAAACTGGCTGCTTTGATCGGTGTATCCAATCAAAGGAGGGAGTCCTTTTTGGATTGGCCGCGATTTCCATCGCGAAAAGCGGAAGGAAAAGGATGTGGGCGGGATGATCGATCGGAAGCCGCGCCCGCGGCACTCCAACGACCACCAGGGTCGATCGAGAAAACGAGAAAGGGCTTTTCTCTTCGCTGAAGGCTCACGGAACTTTCCCGGGACAAACTTCTGCTAGATAGACCGAGAATAGAGGCGAAAAAGTGATTTGCGGACGAAAAAAAGCGACGATCCTGTTCCACGTGGAACGCTCGAGGGTTAGTCGCAAGTTTTAAAACGCCTTCAAGGTAGATTCTTCGCGCACGCCACTCGGTATGCTCTCGAAACGGCTTTATTACGCTTCGGAAATCGATAACTGCCGCGCTGCGTACCGAATGTACGACTCGAAATCGGCGACCTTTCGGACCTGTGCATCAGGGATTCTTAGTTAGGTTTCAAGGAATTTGCGAGAAAGGAAGCTCGATGGAATGGTGAAGAGTTAGACTATATTACGTGATAAGCAGCCCAGGATGTTTATGCAAATTTGTTGAATTAACGGAGAAATAAGGAAGAAAACTGTAATTTCGTTATTAAAGATAAGAAATATTCTCTTATACTTTTAGGTAATTCTAGAATTTAGATATAAAAGTATTTACTATCGCTACTATAAATCCTCGATTTATTCTTTAGAAAACAAATTTTTTCTTCGCCACCCTCACCAGACAGGGTGTTACGAGTTATCGAAAAAATATAGGTTATCATTAAACGGAAACGAAAAGCTACGGAAAGGGCAGCCAGATTCGGATGTGGTGGATATCTCACCGATACCTAGATCCTGAGCTCGTAAATCGAGATTTGTGGCTAGCAGGACGCAATAACTCTGACACCAGGCTGCACTAACCCCGATTACTTTTGTAGAAATATTTCAGCCGAAAGTTCATTGACTGAGGCTCTAAAAAACTGTTCAGATCAGAGGAAAGAAATAACGAGGACCTTAACCTGTCACGAAATCGAAATTATTTTAATTAAGCAAACTAAGGAAATTAATTCGACTCACAGTATGCCTTCAACATTTTTATTGTTACTTATAATAACGATAATTCCTGATTTCTACAATCTCACAGATATACGAGATTTTCGATTTTCGTTTTAATTATTATATCCTTTACCTATTTGCTGCATCCATAATATAAAACAATATTAAAGAATATGAGTAATCATCAATCAGTAATCGAAAGGTTATACACATTGTCAGGTTGTTAGAAAAGGGAAATTACCAATTTAAAAATATGTAGAAAAATTAATTCCAAAAATGAATTATATATTTCCTAGGAATGTCAGTTTTTTACTTAAGAAATTTAACGCGTTTAACGAGAAGAATGTTACAAACCAAAAGCTATTTTAACATCGCTCTCGAGGCTGAGAAATATATATAAACAATATTTTATTAAAGGTAGTCAGAGCTCAGAGGCTATTACCTAAAGCGTAAAAACAGAAAATCTGCCCATTACGAAAGTTCAAATGAATAATAACTGTCTATTTTAAACTTTCTACTATATTTCAAGTCGATTTCCTAGAAAAGATCACCGTTTCTAACTGTGTTATTCTTCTACAGTCTGATTTTGCCAATTTCTGTTCAAAAATTTATTCTTAGCGTGGTAGAGAAGTAGTTAAAAAGATCGTTGCTAAATATTATCGCTACTTTCGCTCGCTAAACCATAGGAAATATGCGAGTCCCTCCGCGGCACGATACTCCAGAGAAATAAACCGTCGACTACGGAGTTTTAACTCTAGATAAAAATGGAATAAGAAACAAGTAATAGTCGGGGAATTAATCCCGGACTCTCCAGCCAGCCAGCACAGGGAATGGCACACGAGTCGAACGCGAACGAGAACGGGAGCGAAAAATAAAACGTTTCCAAGACACGGACCGATCGATAGCTTCTTCCCGTGCAACGAACGCAGCCCTGCATCGACGATAGTCGAAGCGAACACCGTAGCCAGCTTTTGACCTGTTCCATGTTCCTTCGCGATATACCGAACGTATTAAAATTTCCTATTGGCGAGGCGCGGCGCGGGTCTCGTTCCTTAAAAGCTTCCGCCATCCGTCTGCTATCCTCTCGTCGACGGATGGCACATACCGGCAGTTTCCTGTCATAAAAACTGTCTGATCGTACGACGAATTTTTGCAGGCTGCGTTGATGCGCCTCGAACAGACTGTTTCCTGTTTAAGTTCACTAGTTGCTGTACCATGCGACTGGATAATTTTTGACGGTTTGATTTCGACGATTCTCATTTCGGGTAAATTGCTTCAGATTTTAACTCTTGATTGTAACTTCGAATTTTATTATCGTTTAAAATATTTCATACGAAGTAATTTTGTAAGACGCTTCATTTATACAGTGTAGCTTTAATAAAGATATTTGTTGTAAAGGTTGGTACATTAGTTTGCATTCGGATTTGGACTCTAGCCGTTCGACGTAGCTTTGAATTTGCTATTGTAAGAAAATTAGCGCATGGTAGTTTCGTAACACGCGTGCTTGATTTATACGAACGATATAATTTTAATAAAAATACCTGTTGCAAAAATTATTTCTTTCAAGACGCATTTTTAAAATCGTTTTTAGAATGCTACGAATAGACATGTACATATAAGTTGTATTATATGTATATGTCACTATAAACAAACATTTCATGAACGACCCGCCTATTAATAAGCGCCTTTGATACGATAATAGAAATGAAAGGTGACTCGTCAATCTCAATTCACCCCCTCACGAATTCCCTCTTCGAGGCATCCGCGACCAAATCGAACGTTCGATTCTAAGAAGGAACGGCTCGAGTCGCGCAACCTTTTCCTAGCGTAACCACACAAGAGACGAGGCTCACCTAAAACGCGACGCGCTCACAAGACCTGTTTACGTAAGTGTGAATAAGACGTGCCGCATTCTAACGGTGATCTATTTACGTCCCTTGCTCTTCGAGATCCCAGCGCCCGCGGCTCGAACAGACCTAATTTTATATTCGGAGCAAAAACTCCGGCACCATTGCCAAGTGGATCTCTAACAATCGCCACCACCGCGTTGCTCGCGGCCTCAACTAATTCTTGTGTGTTAACGCCGGCTCCTCTAACCCGGATACCCGTCACTATATCGCGAATAATCGTACTAGGTTACGAGTAAAGCTTCTGTATCGTGTCGTTTAATGAAAATTTTTAGGATTACAGATGCCAACTTTTCTGACTTTTTGCAAGTGAAGTGTATTGTTAATGTGTTTGGTGATAGAAGATATTCTTTGGGCGACTGAGCTGTTTCAGTTTGAATTAGACTCGAAGTGTTGGCAAAATTATATTTGGTCGGAGTGTTCTGTTCATTCTAGAAAATAAAATGTATTCATATTTTATCGGAAACGTCATTTTTTAATTAGTAAGTTATGTTTGTCCTTGCCCGATGCATTGCGATTATGCTGATTATTTTCTTAATTTTAATTAAGAATATCTTTCTTTCCTTGGTTGCAAGCTTTTTATTCCAGTCTTCTATTTTACATTAAAATTCACATTAATTTTATTAAGTTCATTTTACATCCAGTTACATTCATTCAGGTAAAATCGTATCAAATAGTTCTCCGTAATTTTACTACTCATATAAATGGAAGAATGAAATTCTCTTAAATATCAGCATCAATTAAAATGTTTCGCAAGTATAATCAAAAAATAAGGTTAAAAATGTAACAGAGTAACAAGTAAGTGAACAAAATAAATAGGTATTTCAACTTTTCTATGTGTAATTTTCGAACGAAAGTTTGCACGCATATTCAAGTGGGATACTCGAGGCGATCCCGAGCGAACAATTTTAAATCGGAACATACGGAACTTTCGTGGAAAATGTCAGGACGGAAGTCGTGAAAATCGCGGGCCGACTGCGCGGAAACCGTGGAAATAACAGAATTGTCGTTTTTCTATGGCTTCTGATCGCGCTTTCGGCCTTAAGCTTCCTTTCCCTTTTGTAACAGGATCGGTGAAACAAAAGAACGAGGGTAAAGTTTGGCGGTAGAGACAGGATTAATGCCCACCGCGAGGGAAGCTTTCGAAAGCTCCGGATCCGGAATGGAAACGGCGACAACGAGCTACGGGGGATTTACTCTGTGAAAGCAGAGGGAAATGGTCGAACAACGAGCCCATCTGCTGATACAATTCCAATTGACCGTTGTTGTCTGCATAAAAACATATTTGAAACATATGAATTTTCGCTCTTTAATATAATCATCTAATAAATTTATATTACAAAGTGTCTTTCGTGATTCAATGTTATTTCGATATCTAATTTAATCAGAAATATATCAGCGCAATTGAACATTTTTTGAAAAGGAAATTTATATTATAAATGTTCGTTCTTAAAACGAATTTAAATCATAAATTGCTTTTTGCGATCCAACGGTATTTTGATATTGGAGAAATTAATTTAATAGAAATATATTGGAAGAATTTACGTCCTACATCCGGTTACCTCGAATTTAATATATCTATCGTTAAATGAACAAGAACTCGGTAGATTTATCGGCGTTCATCGATAACGTTATCGTCATCGATAGCTCCTGCCACGGCACTTGGCAAGACACAGCGGCTGTTACGCATCCAAATGCAATTATTTATCGGCCCGTGAAAATAGAATGCTCGCGGTCGTGCTATATATAATAGGTGCACGTAGCTGACAAATACGAGCCAGTAACACGAATTCGATGTAGCAATTAATAATGACGAACGAGCATGCCGACCTCTTAGTCATCGTTCGAGTACCAGCTAATACCAACCAAGGGTCACCGTGTCGAAGCGACATAGAACTGCAATAACCGAGTAATTAACACCCGAGGAGCCAGACATCGCATAAACATTAATCACTTCGACGTGGTATTTAAAATCTCATGCGCTAATAAACTAGAGTAGAATCTTGTAACTTCTGTAACAGGATAACCTAGCTTCTAAATAATGAAATCAAAATCAGGAACAAAATATTCTGTCCAATGGAAAATTGAATTAAATTATGGGAGTAAATGTTGGATACGATATTTCTTGGGAATCGATTAACTTCGAGGAAATGAATTTTCAAGACCTTTGCGACCTTGCATCTTCAAAACGATTTATAACTTGACCGATAATGTAATTTTACCAAAATTCGTCTTAAGGTCAGTAAGGTCGGATGAAGTTAAAAGATATTTAGAAATTGATCACCTTTGAGAAAATAAAATTCATAAGAATATTTAAAATCTCCTATGTTTGGAATTATTTATAAATTGGTCTATTACGTAATTTTATCAAAAGATTTCTTAAAACCAATATAACCAATTTCCTATATTGTTACAGTCGATATTATCGATCTATGCATTTAGATATAGCCAGTTGTAAGTTTAAAGAGATCTTCTCTCGATTTCGCAATGTTCAAAGAAATGTAACGATGCTAATAAGATAGAAGTTGTGCACGTAGAAGCTTAAGCAAGAAGTTTCTTGCATGTCGCATCCTCGTGTCGTCGGTCAACACGGAAGTGAACCGAACCCTTGAATGTGCAAACATTGAGAAAAAGAGAGAAAGAGAGAGACGTGATGTACGCTATAAAACACAGAGAATTCTTGCTGAAGACGAGGTACGTGGTGCATCTCTATGTATACGTCGATTAGCCACGGCAATAAAGCATTTTCATGACGCGACACGCTGTAAAATTTATCAGGCGGGATCTTAGTCGTAATAACGTCTCTTTGGCACGCCAATTAACCAGTGCAATAAATTGCTTTTTCCCTGTTCCTGCTGGCGAATGCGCACTTTAAATTGCGAGGGAGCTTCGTGGATGACCTACATTTTTCGAATAAATTGGAAAATCCATGCTGCACCAAGAATTCAAACGTTTCATCCGACTTTTGATGGAATTTGAATTATTTAATTATGCTGCTTGTTAAACTGATATTCGACTAGATATCGTTATTGGATTAATAAGAGAGACGTTTGAAAAACATTTCTTCAAACAGTTGGGAAGAATACGAAACTATTCATTGCAGAATAAAAAATTTGTTTTAGAATTTATAAAAGTCATAGAAATATCTAGTTGGCTAAATATTCTGTACACGATGACTAATATACAATTTCTCGCTAGTCATTCTATTTTATTTTCAAACCACCGCGTTGATAGTACAGTCTGGAATAATAAACATTTGCTAAAAATACGTTTCGAGTTATTGCCCCGTTTCTTCGTTAATGTCTATTTTCAGATGAAATATTTTGGACATTTTTAATGAGGATCGAATATATTGGTATAATATTGGGAAAATGTCATTTTCAAATGGCGCTATTTACATCTCAAAGATATCAACACTCCATGATGTCAGATATCGAGATTTCTAACTTCTGTATAATTCAATGAAATTAGAGAAACGAATTGAAAAAGAAAGAATGATCTCTTGTACTTCCATTCAGAATCGAATTTTCCATGACATGCATTCCGTGATATCAGAAACGCGTGATGTCACGACGAGAAGGATTTTATACCGTGAGATTAATTAACAGACAGCAAGACCGAGATCTATTCCGGTCGAGGTCGACTATGTTTAGAGAATTCGAGAATGTTTACCTAATATAGAGCTAAGTAATCGTCGTGCTATCGATTGCACGAATTTTGGCCAGACTTTCTGTAAGCTCAGGTTCTTTATTCCCTCGTAATTGCGGCGCGATTTACTTGGCAATCGACTTGCTTGGCCACTGCTCAGGCTTTTAGGCGACCACAGTCGATGCAACGCACCCCTCGAACGACTCCGCGAAAAATAAATCGATAACATCCTCCAATATCAATCACATTTAAAAAACTGAATTGTAAAACGAGTGCAAACTGTTATACCTCTCCTAAACTTTATAACAAGCAAAACTATAAGAAATTCCAATAAGAAGTTTCCGATAGCACAGTCCCTCGCATCAGCCATATTTACACGCAAAAGAATTGCTGATTGATCTTAAAAAAGATTAAAAAGCTATCATAGCGTTATAATGTAAATCTTCATCTCCATTTGTCAATATTATAAAGAACTTTTAATATATAATTAAAATCGTTCTCAAGAATGCCCCGATTTCAAACATCCACTGCATCAGCACGTTTTTCCCAAAACCAAGAAATAAGGCAACATAGAACGTGAAAGAAATTGCGCGATAACGATCGTTTTCTCATAACGCAGCGTTCGAAAAGAAAAAAGAAAAAAAAAGGGGGCACTTATCGAGGTTGGATAATGTTTCCAAGTAACGCGGAATGTCACGTTGGAAAACGTCTTTCCTTGTTATCGTTGAGCGACGAATTTTTATCAAGCACGGCGCGATAACGTGCAACACTTTGCCAACGAAACTCGCTCGACACCGTAGTCTCCTCCTCTGTAAAAACCGATCGCAAAATCGCTGCTCGCTTCGTTAATTAACGATCGTCAGATGCTGCGTGGCCGCGGTTTCAAGAGACTCGAGCACGCTCGTAAGCCGACCTTTGCAGCGTTCGCAAAAATCCTGGCAGGAATTACGCTCGAGCATATATCAGCATGTCCAACGTGGAAAATAATTACGTGGCATGCAGCCACGTTGAACCGCGGTTGCTTCGTTCGAGGGTTACGCTTCGTGTTCGACGTTGAATGATCGATACGATCGGTTATCGCGACGTTACACACACGATGCTTGAGAATTTCTGACGAGAGAGATGAGAAACAGGATCATTTCACGAGCGTTCCAGGATCTTCGACTTGTGAAAGTGTTCACTGACAGCCTATGGTTCATATTTAAGTTTTTTACTAAGCTGCCTTAAAAAAAGACTAATAAAGAGTGCAAGTATTTCCATTTCACAGGCAACGAACATTGTTAATTAAAATTTATGACGAAGGAAAGTAACCAAGAAAATGTTTCGTCATCGATGACTGTTATTGATAATTAATGAAATGTTTCTTCATAGATAACAGCTATCGGTAGTAACAAAAGACAATTTCTATCACCGATATTAATCACCAGTAACAAAAAAAATATACAGGGTGGTTGGTAACTGGTGGTACAAGCGGAACGGGGGTGATTCTACGCGAAAAAAGAAGTCGAAAATATAGAATGAAAATTTTTTTTTCTTTTTTTAATTTCTCCATCGAAACAATGATCTACAGTGAGATCCGTTATAACGAGATGTGATAAAGTGCACGCGTACCGAGCGAAAATTCAAAGTCGATATTCTCGAGAACAAAGCCTCAAACCCTGTATATATATTTCAGCGGTTATAATGATTGTTCGCAAACAGGATTATCGAAACTGACATATGAATTCTCGTACAATGACAATGGGAAATTTGGATTACAAGGTAATTTTCTATTACTCGATAAGATAGTAGGAAAAAATACTATAAAATCTATAAAATCTATAAAATTCCATAAACAATCAAGGATATACTTAATATTACAACAATCGGTATTTTTGAAATACTCAATTCGACGGGAAAATTCGTATTTAATCTCACGATCAAACAAAAGAACATTTAACATGAAACTGATTATCGAACTTTTAAATTCATCAGCATTGTTATTACGTTCTCTCGTTCTATGATCTTCAATTCTAATTGTGTTTACTACCATCATTATCTTAATAAGTATCAAATCGATACCTTTACATGTATCCACATACAATTACATAGATTTTACATACACGTGGCTTTAGAATGTCTGAAGAGAAAAACAAGAGGATTGTTTCATGAGAGATTCAAGACCTTCGACCAACGGAAGCGTGTTCGCTTATAGTCGAAGGTTCAACGATCGTCTATCGATCGAAGATCCTTGGCTTGGCGTGTTTGTTCTGCTTTGTTTGCCGGACGAGAACGCGGAATGCCTGAGACACGAGAGGTCTTCGCGTTGGCCCGTCGACGACATACGTTGGCCCGAGTTCGATAGAGTTCATCCAAGCTGGCGTTTTATGTGCTCGACGTTGATATCGAGTCCCATGATCTAGGTCAGCGGGTCGGGAATCGATAGATGGGACAGAGATGAGAACGAGGCCTAAATTAGAGCTCGAGGGAGTCGATAGGGTGGACTATCGTTCCTTTGGACTTTTACAACTCCTTGTGAATTGGAAGCTACCTGTGTCTCTATATTTTTAGAGCTTTGTTTCTGTAGGCTTATCATTGTGCCATTGTATCGTCTACAGGATGGTTCATTCATGTTATAGTAATTATTGGTTCTTCTTTTGTTATATCGATAATGAGAATTTTTGTTTGTAATTTTTGCAATCCGCGAATTTTTACGTTCCAATTTCACTTTAATTTCAAGAAGAATTTCAAGTAAGAACTTCTAATTGTTCAAAATATAATACCAGTGCGATATTGAAATGAGAAATTATGACTATCGATAATTAATCTATCGTATTTTTGTCAAACTTGAACAGTATATTAAGAATAGAAAAATGAGATTGCGCGTGGATCGAGAAAGGAACGCATCAAAAGTAATCTGTAATTTTTACTCTGATTTGGTTTTTGGTATGGTATGTACTTTGTGTTACACAGAGTTAAGCGTAATTTGAGTTAAAGTATAATGAATCTTGACTTCAGACTTTTCATAGAATTGCTATTGAAACTGAACTTTATTCCACTAGGGATGGTATTTCCTACATAATTGATGCACCTACATACGCCTTTTCGTATGCAAATGCACTGATGCAATACGTACGTCATCCACGTGTAATTATTCGCAATAAATTATCAATTGCACAACGCGTGTCTGCAGAATACAATTTGGCACACGTATTTGTACTTTAGATGTTAGCGAAAAACAGTTGCTGCAGTTACTCAATGATCTCAGATGTTCTAAAGCGGAACTATCAGCGTGACCTAAGTGTAATAGTTTCGTGCAAGACAGTCAGGAAAAATTGTTTACGCGCGTATTTCGTGAATTTTAGAGAAGATAAGATTCGTGAATAAGATTCGAAATTTACTATACGTTGCGTAGCACCGTGTAGTGACAGGAGATTAGCTTGAAAAATTGTACAGTGCTTACGAAACAACAGAAAGATTTGTAGTCGCTAAGGTTTTGAAATATTTCTGTTATATCAAACTTTTGACGTAGTTTTAACGAGATTTTGCGGAACAAAAAAGCTATTGAAGTTTTATGAAGATAAAAATTACTCGAAAGAAAGAGATTAGAAAAGGAAACAAATATAAAGGATAGAATTACTGAAAAGAGAAAGGAATAAAGAAATTTTTATTCAAATGATTGCAGCTTCGGGAATCAATTTTTTCCATACATTTTCATATTTAAAAATTATATTCTCTCCAAATAGCAATCTACAGAATATAAATAAAAATTCAGGGGTTCCATAGCGAGGTTCAAAGTTAATCTGTATGAAGCTCGATGGAAATCGTGCAGTTTTAAATATTACTGGCAGTCTGCGTGATAACGCCCAACGAGCAGAGAGGAGACAAGTTGCGACAGATGTCAATTTCCACGATGGCGTGAGTTTTGTCGATAACGACGCTAACAGGAACAACAATTATTCCGCTCCCTCGCTCCACATTTTTGTTCCCTTGTTTCAATTAATTCCTAGATGTGTATGAATTAAACACATCTGACGAACTTAATTCTCTTTAATAAAATATGAACGCGTCGCGTTTTAACAGAAACATATTAGACGTTACGTGACGTTGCTTTACTACTGTTTTAATAAAATTTTAACGTAGTTAATGTATATCCAAGTATCAATTAACAAAGTTAAAAATAATATTCAATTGTCGTATAATAAAATTAAATTTTATAAATTTCGTCAATCATTTTATCATGCATTATAAATCACTGACTATAATAATTCATACTAGAAAGCAGATGCTATCCTTATATGAGAATATCTTCGAAGTTACTTGTGGTAAAGTATACCTAACGAGCAAATTTAACATCTCTCATCCAACATCAGGTTTTATGACTTCGAGGTTTATACTATAGAAATTGCAATACTCTCCAGGATACTAAAACTTTTTCTCACAGTGATCCGTGATTGCTTCTAAAATTTTAATCCGCCTCCGTGGTGTTGAACGCGTCGCAACGCCGTAAAAGGAGAGACAAGCTGGCCAAAAAAAATTAATTATCTCGCTGTACAGTGCTTCGTTCGCACACTGAAAATGGAGTAAATAAAATGTTACTCATAAACGAGTAACATTCTCCCTTCACTCACGGCACTAAGAAGAATGAAACAAAAATTAATTTTTTAATTCCTCTGTATACATATAATCTATTCACGTTCGTAAACTCTGTTACGAACCATTACATAATTCCATAGCACAGTATCATCCTAATATCACCATAAATTACTCTATATATCACAACGAAACGCTATTCGAAATTCATCTCCAAAGAGAAAAGAGAGAGAAGAACGATAATAAAGAGAACAAAAAAACAGGCAAAGAGTACTCGAGGAAGAAGGGAGTCGTTCGATCGTGGCATGTGAACTTTCGACGAAATCGCAAGAGAAGGAACACGGCATGCTCAACCGAGGGAGATAACCCCCGCGGGTTAAGGGTTGCGATTCACGATCGATGTTATCACGAAATTGGGATCGTGGATGCGCGATACCGTCTCCATGATAACGTTTCGCCGCCCCTCTTCCTCATTATGATATCAGTATGAGTTCGTCCTTCTCCGACACGGCGGATCTCGAGCTACGTAATATCGCGCGACCACGTTCATCGCGATGGAGCCGTTACATCGCGATAACCGGTGCGTGCACGCGCGCAAAGTACTTCTGATAAGCGTACGCTCGACCGAATCGTTTCCATGAGCCCAACCAGATTGTGGATTACGTTCTCGCGTGGAAACACCACTGATATTTGGTAATTGAGTACTTTTTCATTTTCGGCTGGATTTCGAAAGATTATTTGACACGGATCGTGTTCCATGAGCATCGAGTCATTTTTGACTCGATTTTGTCTCGTGGCTGATACAAAGTATCCTTAATTTTGAAGGAAAATAAATTTTTGAAAATTTGTCTAACTTCGTAGAAGAGGGAAAATTCTCGTAAATTTTCTTCATTTTCTAGGCAACAGACTCGTTTGCATTTTGTGAGAGGAAAACGAGTCAAGAAAGCGAAGGTTCGTTTTCTTTCAAACATAAAAGTATTTTTTGTACTAAGGAAAATATTCCGATGGGATTCGATTTACGATTAGCTTGTAAAAAATTTGTAGATCTAGCAAAGTTGAATGATTTGAAGCTTGATGAGGATTGTTTCATATTGAAAGCTTCTTAATTGAACGAAAAAGACTCAAATATGAAAAACTTCAGAAAGACGTTCTTCGGTTAACTAATATTAAATTTTGGAAGAGTCACAGAAAGACTTTTGGTTATTCGATATATTGGGAATTTAAAGGTTTGAACATTACTCAGAATTTTGGCCTCTCCGTTGCTACATCGCAACTAATTAATGGTCCTTTAAGTGGACCACAAATATAACACATTGAATTTAAATTCAATGAATATATGAAACTGAATATTTACAATTATTTAATCGTAATGAGATTACACCGAATACGTTACGCGAACAGACAATGTAATTTGTCGAAGTAGACCTTAATTTTATTAATGTGAATCGTAACAAAAGCGTCAATTATGTAATAAACATCGAGTCGTTGTTAATTGTAGCATTGATTCGAATAAAGATAACAAGAAAATCGATACGTCAGTTATCGTACGAACGTAAACCAGAAAAGAAAGGAAAAATATTACGGACGTTATCAGCGTTAATAAATCGAGCAATTGTATTATATTCTCGTTTATCTACAAGCACGAGGTAGATGGAATAAAATATAGGTATTTTTATCCATTGTGTTCAGAAGAAAATAAAAGTTGATTATCGCTAATACACGATGCATTCCAATAAAATTAATCGACGATATTTCGTCGAATAGTACAGATAAGCAGCGTAGTAAGAACAGAAATCTAATTTTACACGTTTCGAAAATATTATCAACAAGATATATATATATATACACACATATGTATATATATATATACATATGTATATTATACTTGAAAAAATTATCAAACTGCTGTTAATTATTATCACATAAGATTGTCATAATCTTTTTGATAATTCTACAAGATTAATTTAACTTAAACGCAAAACTCGATAACGATGGACAGCTACTGCTCGTCGAAATTTTCTTTACTAGAAAATAAGAATTTTTATTCATCATCAAAGACTTCATTATAAAATATTCGAGTAGCAGACTTAAGAAACCTTTTCGTATAGACTCGATTAAGACGCGAGTTTTGCATAACCCGAAAGTACGAGATTCAAAGTACTAAGAATCCGTTGAAACGAGAAAAACTCTAACTGATACGCATCAAATTTGTAAAACTCCAAAGTACTAGAGAAAACGACGTCAAAGACGCTAAGAAATCACTGAATCTCCAAGCCACGACTCTCAAAGTGCATCGCATACATTCCACTTATCCTAGACGTAATCTCGGCACATTGTTCGCGTTTCATTACGGTTCCTTTACGACACTCGTTCCTTCGATCGCGACCATAAAACGACGCTTACGGAAAACAACGGATCTCGTTGCGTCGGTTTCCTGGAGTGGTGATACAGGTGCAAAAGTACTTTTCTTTCATAAAGTAGAAAATTAAATTGAAGCTGAATGTGCAGAATTGAAAATTATAAACTATTCAACTATTTAATAAGAACAAATTTTGTTTGTTTTACAATTGAGCTAACAGCTTTTAGATTTTCAGACTTTCGCTCAGACTCGATAGAAAGTCGATAAAATATCGTTTATAGCAAACAGTTATTTGGAGGGATTTCAACAAATGGATTTTTGAAGAGGTATGAAGGTACTCTGAATCATTATTGAATGAATCATAATAAAATTGTGAAAGACATTTCGGAAAAAGAAAAGGAATTCGAAAGCTGTAGATTTCTATACTTTGGTTTCTTCAAATTTCTCAAATATTCCTCCTAGTATAATATCATTAAATGACCATGGTCTTGATCCCATTAAATGGCTGACATTTAGAATTAGCTTTTACAGACATATATCAAAATTGTAAATTTTTCTTTCAGCAATAAAAAAGGTTGGTATAACCTTGACATGCTATCACACAAAATGGCAATTTTAGAAGTAATTTTTGTGGACACGTCGGTAGCAACGATTTCTCAAATGTGTCACTATTCTAGCAAACCGATGAAACAGACCTATTAACTTTTACGTCGTTTAACTTTAATGTCGCCTCCTATTATCTACGAGCGAATCAGACGGACGGTTCGCGGAGGATTACGTAGCGCTGCAATGATAATGCGAATCCACGAAATTCCATCAATAAATTTACCAACTGCGCAATTCGCCGCGTTTCCCGAGACCCGGTGATAATACTCTTCGCGTTTAATATCCGTCCGCTTCCCTTTTTACGACCGTTTTAATTTCATCCTCGGCAGTAACTCTCTTCTGCTCCGCGAAACGAACGACGCTCATTCAGTTCGCAAGTTGCTATCGTGACGCGTGTCCTCAGTAAAAAGATACGAACGATAAGATTCGGCTGTTCTTGATAAAGTTTTTTGGTAAACCAATTGGAGAAAAGGAAGGGAAGGGGGACTATGTACGACGAAAGCTGATCGAACTGACGAGATATTCGAACGAATTGCGAAATTTTATGAAATAGCCGATGAAAATTCGATAAGACTGTGTGTATTTTATTCTTGCGGAATTTTTAATCTGGAGATATTTGTTCAAAGTAGATGAGCAATTTTTGGAAGATTTTTGTGACTAATATTAGTGGAATTTGTAGATAGAATATAGAGATATGTGATACAGTGGATTTTTATATCACCAACTGCCAGATCTGCTACTATCTTGGCGAACTGACAAAACACTTTCCCAAAATGTCAACTGTGAGAGAGAGAGTACCTATACAATGTCTACTATATAAAAGACGACTACCTTTTTTCGTTGCTAAAAATACATTTGGCTAAAGAATGTTCCATATATTCTTTAACTTTATTTTACAATGTTATATTTCCTACTAATGTGTATTTTTTAAGATTTGCACAATAATATATTATATATGTGTTCCTTCATCTGAAAACGCGCAAATATCTTGAGCATTATGAGCGATACGGAAATATGTTCCAAACAAATGTCATACCAATATTTATTTTATATTGGAAAGCTGTATGAAGGCTACATTTTTAGATGAAAACTATATCTTTCACATAAACCACTATCGAGATATTAAATTTCAACTTTGATATGATCCGGCATTGGCGTCATCCAGTGCACATCACGAGAAAATTGCTTTGACAAACTTTGTGCATCATAATGGTTCTAAAAAGAGCTGATTGTGTGTATACACATTGTGTATATACTAAATACTATCCTTAAAACAGTTAGTCGCTTCTTTTCTACGTATTTACCATAAAATAATATGACTTTTTTACCCTTCTTAAGAATTAATATTTCGATAGTTTATGCGAAAGATACAAGTAAAGCGTTAAAGTAAAGCTTTTAAAATGTTGCAGTGTCGATTGCAAGAACACAGGAAAAGAAGATATAGTTTCCATTTAAAAATATAAACGTGACATTTATAGGGCTTTCCAAAGTCATTGTTTGATAAATTAAATATCGGTACGATATGTCCCCCTGGACATCCTACAATATTTGTTTCAAACATTTTTATTTTCGAGATATTTACATCACCAGATATTTCTCAGACAAATGGCACACGTCTTACGATATTTAATTTTGAAACCTAAAATCCCAATCTAAACAACATTTGAACGAGTATATGAAAAAAGGATGACTTGTACATTTATTAACAAAAATCTGGATCTTTAATACCAAAACAAATATCTACTCTAGAAATTATTATATGAAATTTTCAAATAATTTCCAACCAGTTCCAAAGGAAATTTTAACATTCTAGACAGTTTTTTTCGGCTTTCACTCTGTTAGGTAGACTCACAAAATATTATACTTCAAGGCAGCACACGAATTCCTAAAATAACACACGTGCTCCGCAAAAATTCATGCCAACGAAAATCTTAACGCGTTTATGTGGAACGTAAATCCGTAATTATCGAAACTTTTTTAACGATCTTCTTTGTAAGTTGTCCAAGCCCGTGACGAGGCTGTCAGGGCAGCGAAAGGCTTCGTTTTAAACTCGACGCGAAGCACCTGGCTGGTTATAGTCGATAATGCTTATGCACGACTTGCTTCAACCACTTTGAACTTGGAGGGTCGTGTAAATCGCATGGAAAACGGGCTAGTAGGTCACCCTACTTTCGTCCGTTACATTCCACGATACACGTTCAACATACCGTAGAAATTTCCTTTGTTTATCCACTTTTACTTTTACGTTTATAGCTGGCAATAGCTGGCAGTTCGATGGCGCCGCCATCGTTTCGTTCGCGTTTACACTCGATATCTGGCGACGTTGATGATTCAGGATTTAATGGTACTTGCATGACATGTGTATATGAAATTTTTATTTTTAAAACGAATACTGGGAACGGGATCTTTTTCTTTCGACATCCCTGTAAGCTTATTTTTCGGGTATCTTATCATGTATTTGCGTGGATAAACTTCGTGAAACATAAAGTTAATATGTAAGCCGAGAGAGTGAGAGGATGTTACCTGATAACGTATTGTGTTGTAAATTCGAAGATCGATTACATCAGAAATTCTCACGTTCGTTAAAAACTCGTTTAAATTTCATCTAAAATTCTAATTCCTCACTCGGCCAGCAAAAGATAATTAAACGTTCCGCTATAGTTAACAATACGAGCGGAAACTATGTTAATATCTACTGACGAATTAAAATCGTTTCCAATAAAAAGCTTCCATTTCGTGTGAATGTTACGTTTCATTGTTTGTATTCATAAAACAGTTAGTTTATAAGAGTTGGTTTCGAACTTCAAGATGAGTGATTGTAGAGTTCAAAAATATACTTATGAGAACTTTGACATTTGAAAAAATCGAAGCTCATAAAAGTAGTACTGGAACCTTGAAAGATTAGAAACTATACCACAGATATATCATACTATACGACATGCACTATGTTCGTTACAATTCAATACCGTAAACAGAAATCTATCTTAAGCATTTGATTAAAGTATTTAAAAAATATATCTGACGAATACTACTCGCGATAGTGTTTCATATGTGTAATTATCGAAGTACTTATAAACATCTAAAATCTTACTTCGTCTAGCTCTAAGATTATATAATTAAATTTCGAATTATTTAGTAGTACTTTCGTATAAGCGAATAAATTTGATATTATGAACATGAAATATAGAACCTGACAAAAAGACGCTTCGTTGGAAAATAAGGGTATACGCAAATACTTTTTGTAGCCACTGTACTTGATCCCATTCTTAGTCAATAAACATTCGAACATGAACATTCTTACAATCTTATCGTTGTGGCATATGGTGAGACTTACCTGACCCACAAAGCTAAAAGCTCAGTACACCGATCAATCTCCATAAATGTTCCAATTCGAAATGCGACTAGCTTCCTAAATAGGCGGCTATAAACTTAATCGGACTGCATATTTACCAATATCGCTGGAAAGCGTTTCGTGTCGCATGAAATCGAAAATAAAGACGCTTGTCACGTAACCACAACGAAAATGTTCCACTGTATGTATGTATAGACGACGTACATATATATATATATATATGCAAGACTGTTTTAAGCACGAAACGTCGCGAAGTCTCATAATTTTGATCGCACGAGCTACGGCGATAAAACAGGGCGAAATTGCCAAAGCAAACACACACAGTCGGTCGACATACGCGCGTACCACCTAGCTGAGGGTTAAAATTACGCTCTGACTACAGGTCAGGCTCGAGATTCGTTTGGCAACCCTGTCATTTTCCTCGAGAGCCCTTAACGAGTCCCGGCCCTACCTTCCTCTTCATCCCTGTCACCCTCGAAAAAAAGCAACCCCTCTTCTCGAGCCAAGGTGAAATAAAAGCTGTTACACTCGGTAACGAGCTCGGAACAAGCAATAACGTCGCATGGAAATTTATTACGGTAAACACGGGCGCATCCCGAGGCCTCGTTGCTCATCGCGATCGCGCAGTAAAACGCGTTCCAAATAATTGCCCTGCTTGCCCTTTCGTACTTCTTTGCTCCTGCTGGGAAAAGACAAGAAGTAAATTTCTCTTGAAAACCTTTTCAAACTCTTTCCATACAGATCTCCTCTTCAGAATTCATTTAGGTTTTTCTTTAAGTCTCATTACGTAGTCTTTTTATACTATTTGTACAATTAAGGAATTTATTAGATTTGGATTGAATGGAAAGCTTATGTATTTTCGGAATATTAGATACAGTTGTATGACCACAGAATTGATGTATTGTAATCAATAACGTATAACCCCTGTTATTATCTGCCAATATTCTAGATTGCATAGAAAGAATTATAATAATAGCAATATAATCCTTTTCCCATTTCCAATATCCTAAATAATAAATCAACTAACGATCACAACTATTACAATATATTCTATATTAATCAACATTATGTTCCTTGAAATTTTACTTTTCTCAACTCAATACCGAAACGACAACTAACCATTATCAATTTTTTAAACAATATATAATACAATTTATCCTTGTTACAATTCTATGCATAGTAAAATCAATATAGCAGCCAACGATAAATCAATAAATCCAACTAATAGTCCCCCATAGCTCGTCCTATTCACTGATTATCAACTGTTCCAAGTTTCAAGTAGAAAACTACCGCCACTGATCAGACCGAGCGTTACGCGGCACCGTGGTACTTCTGGTTCTACCGAAGCACTTCATAACGCATTAAGAGGCAGTTTTCTTCGTTTCATAATCGATTACGTAAAGCAACGACGAACAGTTATGGTTCCGTTTTTGCAGGGAATATTTCGTGTCCGTGGGAGGCTCGAGAAGAAATGGGTCGACGAAGTCCGTGGAAGCTGTCGAATCTCAGGTACGCTCGAAATCGATCGTTAAAAGCGAGCTCAGACGATTTTTGCCAACAATACGAGCGGCCTATAAAACCACAGCAGATACCTCTCTCCCCCGCGTTTGGCTTCGTTATATTGGATTCTGCGAATCAATAAACCTCGCTTGCGTCACGACCATGCTGATCCTAATGCAACGAGCTTGCAACGCGTGTTTCAACGCTTCTGCACAGAACAGAGGAATCTTCGATTCGTTTGTTGATTGCACACGCTGTAACGAATGCGTTGCCTTCATTCGTTTTTCACATAGAATACTCGTGGTTTATTATTTCAGGTATTAATAATGGAAATTGTAATTCTTTTATCATTGTGCTTCTTTCTATCAAATTTGAGTATTGCATTAAACAAAATATTTTTAAGTATATTCTGAAAAGTTTCTAAGAGTTTCTAACAGTAGGTAGAAATGCCACTCGTTAAAACGAATACAAATTAACGAGTACAAATTAAGATAATACATATCGTACTTGTTACTAAAACAAAATGTTTACTCATATTGGGAACACAGTAACTTTTATCGCATTATAGCTATGTTTAAAATGTATTAGTGTAGATAGCATGACTAAGAAAGGTCAATGACGTGTTAAATAAAAATTTGCAATTTTCGACTGCTTTATGTTTTAAACTGTAAGGAATTTCTTAGGAAATGTCTTTTTTTGAGATTATTTATAATTATCCGGAAATTTTCTTATTTTACTTAACGATGAAGTTTTCTTATTAGAAGAATCGATGAGAAAGCAACGTGTAAACATAACTTTCTATTTTTAAATCACGTGTTGTTTCAGACGTTTCGCTGAATTTGTTCAGTCATTCCCGTCATAGGAATAATATTTGTTGATTTCGTGCGAAAAAGTTGAAGTTTCCATGAAATAAGCAGGCGTTTGTAAAAAAATTTGAACTGTTATCCCATCGATGAAGAGTTAAACGGTGATTACCGTGGGAAAAATTAAATCTCTGCTCTTGTATGACATCAGGAAATTTCAACTGTGAACAAAGTTCACAACGAGCCACGGGCAATATTTAAGGACTGCAACCTTTCGTCGTGAGGAAGCAAAGCTGAGAAAAACGATATGTCAAACAGAGTTCACGGATGATCACTAAAAAGAGAACACTTGTTAAATGTCACTGCTTTCACCGTCAGCTTTATAATCATACTTGACGATCCGATGAATAATGACTTTCCCTCTTACCATTTTCCCTACATTACCTATAAAAAGACCATTACTCTTATTATATCACCTTAAGAATTAAAATCCTACAACTGCATACAATCTCTATCATCGTGTGTCTTGGAAATTACGTACACGTGTATCTATACTTCTTTTCATCTATATTTTTACATTCTAGAAAAAGAATTTTCAGGTCTAATATCGAATAATCTCGGTGTTTCCACGCCAGAAATTTACCAGAAATCTCACAAACAACAAAGCGCTACCCATCTCAATCGAAATAAAGAGTAACATTGTACACTATAAATATTTTCCCGGGGTTAAAAATCTAAAGTTTCTAAATCTTTACGTGTATTTACTTCCACAAATTCCATTCTTCCTAAAATTCTCAGAAATTACTAACAATCACAGAATTTTTCAATTCCAGAGATGTTTACGTAAGTACTTGCAATTTGTCATTCGTAATCCTTTCATGCAGCTAGTTTTGCCTAAAAGGAAGAGCAAAGTTACCCAAAACTGGCAGAATCTTCGAAACATATTTTCAGAGATGTTTACCTACGTCTAATTTCTTATTCAGAGTCCATTCACGTTTCGGTTTTTTTCATAAAAACGGAAACCAACGAGGCCTTCATGGACCAACCGAAAGGCGATTTATTAGCAGAACGGCGTTACGCGTTCGGAATGAAACAACGACCAACAATGGCGCGTCTCGCATTCGGCTTTCAGCGCTATTCTTGGCCAACCCGGGAGGCGATCCTGAAGTTGATGGATCGGTTGGTGACGCGCGAAAAGCGATCGTGCTTCCGCGAACTTCGTTCTCCTTCGACGTTCAAAGCAAGACGTATCGCGGCTGGAAGGGAGTGATTGCCAGAACTCTTCGTGAATTAACAAACCCAAGCTTGTAGATCAGATTAAAGGCTCGAAAAGCTCGAGATTTCTCTTTTTTCTTGCTGGAACGTCGTGGAAAATCGTTTACTACTTCTTGTTTGATTTTATTAAACAGAGAATTGCAAGTTTCCAATTTTAACGCGCTGAAGAAAAGTATACCGACGAATCGAATAAATTGTAGAGAAATCTCTTTTTCTTTCTTTATTTTCATCTTAGAATTTGAGATTATTTTAGTTGTTTTCTTTGAAAATTGTTAATGAAAACGACATGACATATAAATGACTATAAATTATTCGTTTAGAATAAACTAGAGATTTAATATTACGTTATTATTCTAGTCACGATGTATTGCATACATAAATCATGTTAATTACAAACCATTAATTGTTGCCTTCTGAAATTTTTCTCATGAGATTTTCTTTCCGAGTTCCCCTTCGGCCTATGACGGATAAAAGAAATACATTGATATTGTATAATGTCGTTTTTCATATGTACAAATAGCATCGGAAAAAAAAACAAAATAGGCAAGGTATAATATACAATAAGTAGGTACATTATATTATAAATGCCTACGAACACTTTATATTACATGAAAGTATACTTTTCAAGTCGTATCGTTTGTTTAAATTTAGCAAAGCGAAATTAAAAAGAACAATTTGAAACAGCGCCTAATTTCTACATTATTCGCAAAATACAAATAATCTATTACATTCTATTATATCTATATACACCTAACTAACTTTACAGAAAAACACATTACAACAGAAAATAACTTTACTCGTTTCTTCTATCTATCACATTATTTTCTTAAGACTTTTTCATTACGTTCCTCGAAACAAAAAGAGGAAGAATGCAGGAATAATTATCAGACTTTCGCTTGTGGATTCAACATAGAAAATCAGTTTCCTCCTTACAGGGATCCGGGGTTTTTACATGGAGCAAAAAACGTGAGAAATTGCACCGGAGCGTGCAAATAGTAGTCGATTCTCAGCTTGGACTAAAAGCAGACGCTGATTTACAAGGCCAATAGCGTTTATCGCGTCTAGCAAAGTCTGTAAAACAAAGCGAAGGTCCGAGACCCTTTTAAGGGACGATAGACACGCTGTTTCTCACCCTATTTCGTTCAGGAGGGAATGCGAAAGAAGTGGAAGCGATGAAAATTCGACTTTTCTCTCACTCCCTGGTAAAACGTGTCTACACGCGTTGCTTGATGGCCTAGTAAAGGCCGAATGTGTCAAGAAAATTTATTTCGATCACGAGGGTGGATGAATTGTAGCGTCAGCGAGAACTCGTCTCGTTTTTCTCCCTTCTCTGCCTGTAGAATTTGTGTTCTACGTTTCCAGCTTTCTCCGCGTTCGTTTTTCCGCGAATTTCCCGATGAATATATATGTATATACGCTTGGCCTCTATAGTGCAAAAAGAGCTCGTCGAGATTGAATTCGCATTATAGTGGAGATCGGTCGAAAGCGTAAAATGCAATTTCCCTGAAAGTGCTTCATAAATGTTGCAATTTATTTCTGTTAATTGGTACGGGAATGAGAACGCGTGAATCAATGGAATAAAAGGGACTAAGGTTGAAATACTGAATCTCTAAATCTGAAACTTAACATTCCACAATTCGAGTCCTAATTCAATCGCTTCTACATTTTCTCAGAATCCTGTCATATTCAAATCTCAAAATCTTCTATATAATTATACATGTACACAATAATATATTATATACACCTATATAAACTTCTACTTCGAACACTTAATCCATCAGTCATTAAAAAAATTATCAAAGTAATACTATTGTACATATCGCGATTAATCAGAACAAAACGCATTAATTTTCAATAATCGTTGTTTCAACACTGTGGTAATGAAGAGACGACGAATCGTCACGTAATAATTGGCAGATGACACTAATTCCGAGGACAAGCACGATTGATTTTATACTCAACTAAACTCATCTACGCTCCGTGTGCGCACCTGACCAATCTCCTTCTTTCATCATGGCGACGTTTAATCCCATCTTTTTCCGTCGTAAAGAAATATAGCTACCGGAATTTATTGCCAGTACGAATTCTCAGCCTTCAATATCGGCATATTAATTTTCGGCTGGCGCACGAGGGACGTTCGATCGCTTCGTTAATTATTAGCCGATTTTTCACCGTCTCGAGGCTAAGACCTGCAGGAATTCATGCCGACATAACGATGTGAAGTACTGTAAGAGTTTTAGAAATATTGTGATGATCCACGCAAAATTCTCATTAGATAAATGGTTTACGCTAATTATACGTACTTAAGAATAATATGTTAAACGATCGATATTTCTTTCGAACTCGTTGTAGTCCTAGAACTTATATGTTCTAATCTAGCTCTTCTCTCGATACATAGAAACACTTAACTTTTTAAAGAAAAACTTTATCGTAAAATTTAAAAGAGGAGATCGTGCGCGTTAACAACGATGCTTTCAGCAACGATAAGATTGAAAGTGCAAAATTCAAGTATCATTGATGTTTTCAGAAACGAACTGCTTTTAACCTGCGAGAAAAATTATCTTTTTTACGAATTACTAAGAAAGGCACAATAGACTAAAATTTTAAACCAGTTTTATCAAAGATCGATAGGTGTATTTACCGTTTAGTTGATGAATAATTTACTAGAGTACAATGTTACGTATATACAGTCAACAAGAGATAAACTTGACTTTTAACCTTTAACGAAAAGTTTTTCTCGAAAGGGTGATAACAATATTCGAACGAGCTTTTGTTTTTTCGTGGATACAAACGAGAGAGAGAGAGAGAGAGGGGGGGAGAGATAGGGACAGGGATGAGATGAGAGTTCCGGTGACCAGGTCTGACTAACATGTTTTTGCGCGGACCTCGAAAGCTTTATTTGCCGAGCGAGATTTTCCAATTAAACCGTGATTAATCCGCGCGACGAATGCTTAGGGCCGAATGTTTACGGCTCAGGGGAAATAAGTTGCTGGTATACAGAGCGTGGAAAATCGATACACACAGTGAGGGCAGGGTGTAACGGGTAGGGTTTGGGTGCAGAGGAATCGACGATAATCCGATTTCGATGGACGGCACGAGTTGGATAATTCGTTTGCCTCGTGCCACTCCAAATAGAGAAAGAGAGATAGAGAGGTAGAGAAAGAGAGATAGAGGGATAGAGAAAGAGAGGTAGAGAAATAGAAGGAGAGGAGAAAGATGAGTGTGTTCTATCTTCGTCCTTCATCCCGCTTTTCTGTATTTCTATCTCTGTTATCGATGGAACTATTGAATTCCGTTTTCCTCGACTCGCGTGACTCGAATCGCGAAAAAATTCGAACTGCGTAGAGAGGAAAAGCGCTTCGCGATCGTTCGAAATGACTTTACATTCTACGAAATAGTTCGAGGATAAAATTTTTCGATCGAATGGTTTCGTCGTTGCGATTTTTATTAATTACTTCTTATTGGATCTTCCGATTATCTTAACTTGGGGATTTACTTAGTCGCGATAGTTGGGAAAATAGAGAAATTGTGTTTGTGGGAAAACTAATATATGGTCATAGGTACTGTATAAAAACATGATTCTAAAGGAGAAATATGTAATGAATGATGTTAAACGATGGATATAGTACTAGAATTACATTACATATATCTAAATATAACATGTAAGACAGCGTTGTTAAATTAAAAACAGTCATTTGTATGTGCTATATAACATCCTCAAACTGGTTGCCTCGTTTGCATAATGTATAAAACATTTCGCAGCGTATTTTACGAGCGAATAAAGATGTTTAAGTTGGCGATTCTCTAATAATTAAACAGTGTCTCCAAGAACTAGAAATTATTTTGCAATGTTTCCCTTGCGTAAAGAAAGAAACGAAAGATCACCTATACCCAGACGATGTTGTCACTCTCACGAACTTGATATACTCAATGCTTCATTCATGGATCATTCAAAGTAATAATTTCATTATATGAGAATAATACTAATAATAATAATGACAATTATATACATTCTAATTTACAAACTGTATTCAATGATTTAATCATTTTGAGTATCAACCTTACAAATACTATGAGTAGTAAAAATTTAGAAAACGATTATAATATACTTATAAATAACTGGATTATTACTTTAATTACACCTTCTATTATAATAAATAACTAAAAAAGAGTCTAATAGAAACCATCACTTAAACGAAAATAAAAGCTTTCTGGTTTTACGTTTTATTATAATCCAACAGTCAATTTCAATCAATTAATTCGTCAAACGCGAGTCGCTGACGCGATGCGCCATCTCGTATAGCCAGCGGCGACCTTGCTATTATTGTCACACTATTTTCATAAGCAGCTCGGGCAAATCTGACGTAAATAAATGCGTAAATACCTCTATACCGCATTTTAACCTATTAATTAATTAACGCGCCTAATCTGCTAATTCGTTTGACACACACACACACATACACACACACACACACACACACGATTCCTAAGCGCGAATGGAAATCGTCATTTCCGCAGTAGGAAAAGCATGTTCCAGACAGCGTTACGACCTCAACGTAATTTGTCGTAATAGGCATGTTTGTTTGATGTAATACCAAGAGACTGAGTCACTACGATCGTTCCAGATCGCGAGCGACCTTGAAGAAAAGCGAAACGCCTCGCATCGACTGACGACGAATACAATTTCTAGATCGATGTGTCGAACCAATGTTATTATTTACCTTTTAAACGAAGCTGCATTGCAACGGACGATTCGGATTGTCGTCACAATATTCTCACACCATAACTCTACCTGTAGCGTAGAAGCACAACATTGGTATCTACTCGAACGATAATCTCATTTGTTAATATACCAATAAACTAAATATCCTATTCCCCAATCGCATATAAATGACATTTTTAAAACGATTTTGCAGTCAGTTATAGAAGTCTATATACGTATACTTAATGAATTCTTTGTACATGTATTATTTACTGAAAGAAATTAGAAACGTATTTTGCATTAGGACCATTAAAACTCACAAGCAGTGCCTTATTAAAGTATTTGGTCACTTACAGAAATCTTTTACTAAACGTATTATGCGTCTTATATAAACCATTTTAAAATTTCAGTAGCATTATGTATAATGGAACACGTTTATTATATTAGTAAAATTTGAAACAAATGGGAAATATACGTACGTATACATAGAAGAATATAATCATAGTATTTGAACGGTCAGTTATTTATTATACTAGTAAACTAAAAAATATTTACTGAGATCGCTCTTAGCACTAATTATATGCTGAAGACCGTTATATTGCATAGTACGTTTTAAACTAAATATATATTTACAGCAAATATTTTGCAACTTTTATATACACTTCTAGATTCGTTTCAAATTTTACAAATAGAATTATGATAGTCATGTCTCATTATAGTGTTAATGAAACTTTAAAAAGTTTCGTATGACGCATGTAATATATTCATCAAAATTTTCTATGTTAATATTTTTTGTGTTTCGAATATTGTCAATATTGTCAATATTGTCCTTAAATGTCAAATTGATCGACTCTTTCTTACTGCTTCAATTTCATTACATAAATACACGATTAATATACAATTGTTGAGAAACAAATAGTTAATTTTCATACGTCGAGATAAATTTAGAAAGCAATGTTTGTAAGTTCATCAATATGTCTTCTGAATGGCTCATGTAACATATAACAAAGTCCCTAAATCCGATTAATATAAAATATGGTACAAAAAGATTTTTAGAACTAACCTCCTAATTAAAAGAGTGTAGGCAGGCTTTTCTAAGACACTACACATCACTGTCATCTTTTTTTATTAATTTAAGAAATAAAGACTGAAACGTAGATCGTAAAACCGAAACGAAACATACATATATTTTAGTGTCATCTTAAACGGTGATTGGTCAAGGTAGTTAGTTCGATATATCGAGCTTCGTGGTGGTTGCGATAATCGAAGGATCAAAGGCGCGATTACTGCGCCACAGACGCGGCAGAAATGCTCTTGAACCGTTACGAAGTGGAATCGTGCTCCGATCGCGTGACACATTACGGAATTCGCACCGTGACGGGTTCCGCGCATAAATTATCTGACCGTGTGACGCGTGTGTACACAGAGCATGGAAAAAAAGAAAAAAAGAAGCAGAGTGGCGAGCTCACGCGAGCTACGGTTCCGTTTCGCGATCATGATCAAGAAACGTCTAGAGTTGTCTCGAATGAAGAAGAGTTCGATACTCACGTGTCTTTGTTGGGTCAGCGAACACTATTCTCGTCCCTCGAATGAAGCACGAAAGTACGAAATGACGTCAGTGGAAGATCACTAGTTCCGTAATACCCTCGGAATATCCTCCTCGTTGCGTATCCACAGTCCTCTTCTCACCGTGCTCCTGAGTTCTCCTACAAGGTACGATCACGAAATATTCCTTGCTGTCACACTGCTTTACAGATCGTGTAGCTCCAAAAGGTAGAACAAGCTGTCACTCGCGCAATCGATTCTCACTTTTGGCGAAACGATGTTACGTTGGGAAATAAGGTTATGGTACACGACCGTTTCGTATCGCTACACGGGTTACGTATAAAAGTAAAAAAAAGAAAGACGCGGAGATTATGGGAAGAAAGGAAAACGATCGGAGCAGTAACGATGTTACCGTACTGCTTCCCCTTTCTTCACTATCTTTTCTATCGATATTCGGTCGTGTTACTCGCTGCAACGACGTTCGCGGTGTGTGTCGTGTCAGTTCTCGAACGCAGCACTGAGGAAAGAACTCGTCCTTTGCGCGCGCGCGTTACTGTACACGCGTATATCTATATACATATATGTATATAGAGACAGATATAGATATTGTAGACAACACGCGTGCCCCTGTAATGTCCTTCGTTCCGTTTTTCTTTTCCTTCTGTTCTTCGATCAGAGCAGTTATCGTTCCGCGAATCCACACGAACAGTCACTCGCGAGTGCCGCTGCGAGACTGGAACGCGGGGAAACATGTGCGGCCTCTTACATACCGCTGTGGACGAAGGGGGAGTCGGGGAGGGGAGTAGGGGGAGCCACCAACGAACGAGACGAGCGGTGGGGGACGATCCCACTCCTCGAACAACGAGTGGGGTAACTGGCAAGGACGCGAGACCTCGACATGTCGCGGTCGCTCGACGTACTACTTTTTTCCTAACACTCCTGCTTGCTTTCCTCCCGATCACATTGATAAGGGAAGTTATCGGGTGCCGCTCTCTTCTCTCGAGACCTAAAATTGAATGACGGAAAAAAAGAAAGAAGGTTGTTCCATTTAGGTCGCGTTTCTGATCTGTGCAAACGTATACGAAAATCATTGCAAACGCTAAAGATAGTAAAAGAAGTAAGGTGAGAGCTTGTTCCTTTTGGAGCTGGTTAACTATATTTAGAGCCTCGTTTTCTATCCGTTGTTGAAATGTATCGAGCAAAATAGAGTAATACCTATGTATAATGCCTACTATTAGATGAAAGTGAGCTTTTTTGTTATCTACTCGTAAATATAAATCATTGGCAATTTTTAATTATCGCTACTGCCTTTCGTACTTAAACCTTTTTGTAATCTCGTCGTTATCCATGGATCTATTACACGAGCTCTAAACGAGCCTAGTTTACTTATCTGTCATTAACGATGCACGGGATCACGAAAGATTTAAGAGGTTAATGTCATTTAACCAATTTATTTTTATTAAACTCTTCGTGAAGATAAGGGACTTAAATCTTCCAAATTTCCTCATATATATGACATATTAAATATATCGCTCGGCCAAAGAGAGATGTTCACGAAGGAACACCTCGATGTTGGAGTATCATTTAATCATGTCTAGATAGGAAGACCTTGATTCACTTACGCGTAAGCACGAACCGACAAACCGAACGTGCAGGAAGCCCGCTATCTAAAGACAATCGCGACAAATCGCAAGGTAGATTTGTATCGCAACTTCCGCGATGAGGTAAGACCGGCGAGACGTAATCGCGATTATAAAGTCGTGTCGGCCGTCGGCCATGGCTCGGGGAGGAATCCATTTTTCTCTCCGCGTAACGCAGAAGAGAAGCAGGATGATTGCGATGCAAGTTATTGTAAATCGCTCATAAGGATTGGACAATCGCTTCTCGATTCGACACGTTCGCTTGTATGGTCATTGTTGCGAGTATTTGAACATTTATTCATTTTAGTTTTACACTTTATTACAATTATCTGATGGAATGTTCGATAGCAAGTAAATGGTATTTTGAATGAATTATCTTAAATCAGTATCCGTTGTTTACGACAACTGCGTCGTCTTTTACGTATAAATGTTATTGAATTGATTAACGGTTCAAGTATATTTAAGACAAGTGGAGTCTAGATTATTTAGTTACAATATTCTGAAGATTACAATCGGTCGATCGTAATGGTATTGAGGCGATAGACATTCGATATGTGGATCAGAGAACAATATTTTAAATCAAAGCAACAGGTTACATAATGAATAAATTCAAGAGAGTAGTGGTAGAATAGGTTACATAAGTTTGCAATAAAAATATCAAAGTTGCGTGTTAAGATAGCGAAAAAGAAAAGTGGTTTTGTGAGTTTCCAGAAACATTCATAAAACCGGTAGTTGGTAATATGTAACAGTAAAAGTAGCTATTCTCTTTCAGAAACAGGACACGCAATTTGGTTACTCCATTGAATGAATCATACTTGACTCACAAAAATGGTGACTCCCCTACAACTGAGGATATTTGACTCATTCTTCAGAATCTTCTAGAAACTCTACTCTCCATTTAAATACTATATCGCATCACTTATACCTCAAAATGTTTCACACCTCAAATTGTGACAAATTATTGCAACAAAACGATACACAAAGATTCAACAGTGAAATTCTACGTAATCTCGAAATCTGATAATTCACCAGCGCCAAATTTGAACATTCTGCACGACAAGAAGATGTTTGCTACTCGCAGCGTGTATTTATATCAAAAGCCCAGCGTAACGTTTTTAAAGAATGCCCCCTTTGTATTTGCCATTCGTGGTATAGAATAAAATGTGTCACGCATACACAAACAGGGATGATAGAAAGAGCACGCACGAGCGCACCCTTCGTACAAGGCTCGGGCACGTGGAAAGTTCAACAGGAAGGAAACATCAGAAACGCACACCACACATACACCCTTCGTCTCTCCATTTCACTTTTCCTTTCACGCGTGCCTTTTAAAGGTCCCATGGAAAGCAGCACGCGCTCTGTAAATAAAGGCCAGGGCACATTGCACTGTTCGTCGACTCGTTACATTGAAGCGTTTAAGGACTCTCTACGGCTATCTGCGGCGTTATCTGCGGTTTCTACTGCTTTCTCGCCCACCCATCAGCTAGCCACCCCTTATGTCTTCCTCTTTCTTCTACCAGGCTACCCCTCAACCACCCTTTCCCAGTTCCGTGCTCCATTGAATTCGATTTAGTTTCTTCTCCGGCACTATCGATCGGTGCTGCATATTTGTTCTTTTTTCTTATCGTTCATCCCGTTTCTCTTATCAATTTTTCTCTAGAAACTCCTTCTTCCACCCGGCGTACCGCTGACTGCGAAAGGCACCCCCGCTCGATCCAGTTATACCCTCGTTTGCACATCCGTACGGTCCTGGCCCCTGTTGACTTTCCTTTTAGCCGTATTTACGGATCCCTTACTTGTTTCTCCCGCTGCTCGATATAATTTTATTTGCAACCACTCTCACCGTGTTTGCGATCCCTGCCTTGCCAAGTATCTGGTGCGAATCACCGGTATCCTCCAAATCACTCTCCTTCCACGTTTCTTCCTTCGCTACAAGATTCGTTTTATTTGCTAGCGTTTGAAAGATCGAAAAGGTGAGAACGGTATTGGGGAGAATGCTTTTTCAGTTTCAATGTCAGAGCTAGTGTAGTAAAACATGGTTTATAATTTTGGGAATGGAGGATTCCATTTGTAGCTTTTCCGACAAATAATTCGTACATAGAGGGTAAGATACTATATATGTTACATATGTAGTATTGTTAGTTATTGGGATAAGTTATACGGACGCACTTCTCAATCGAAAGCATCGCCAATATAATAATATTATTGTGGACCCGTCATTGGTATAGAGTTTGGCGATGGTTTATCAAAAGCGGTGCTCGCATAATCCATCAATTTTAGTTTAGAAAGAAAATAGTAGAGGGAAGATTTACACAAGCGATTAAAGTATCCAATTGTTAACATATCAGACATGAATTTTAGTCTATCATCATTTTCCACTTGAAACAGTGATTTCAGAACGATTGACTTTTTCCAGTCCACTTGAAAAAATATTTCCTCTTCATACATTTGTCCCTAATTATTCACTTTAACCTTTGATTGAATGAATCTCTTAAACATTAATCACAAAGATCCATTGTACAGAAATGGCCAAAAAGAAGAGAGAAGAACAGAATTGGATAAGATATTATATTAAATACATATTCTGTCTTGTATCAGTTGCATATCTACTCACAGAAACTTGAATATTTCTGCCCTGTAATCACTAACCCCTGTATTAGGACATAATTCTCACCGATTTTCTCTTATGAGATAAACCAGTGGTTCAACCACCATCAAAATTGATCCACCATTCCTCAAGCGGACGTAGTTAAATATACGACAGCCAGGCTGTCTTTTATAGCTTCATATTTTAACCTTTCCCGGGGCATACTCCCCCTTCCCTGTGTGCCTTCCTTCCGGTTTCTACGGCAGTTCCACGCTCGGGACGCTCTCGCTCGGTTTTCCTTTCCTTTGTTGCATCAGTAAACAGGTTAGCCAATTTTTCTAACGCAGGAAGCAGGAACGTGAGAGAAGCACTGGTATAAGAATGTATAGCAGGAGGAGAGAAGGCGAGCAGTTGCTTTAGATGTGCAACGTTTTACGTACTACATGCTCTAGCGTGCACCGGCGTACAATACACATGTACGTGTCGCGCATATTGTTCGAGCAGGTTTTTCGACCGAGATTAAGAGCGAGCATGTAGCTCGCGACTCTGTCCGGCCTAAGTATGCCAAGGATTACCGGTATGAACTTTTACGTTACAGCCCGCGAACGCAATAATCCGATAATACGTGCCGCGAACAGGAAACCAACCGTACCGTCTTATGCTGATACTACCCATGGTGACAGATTAACAGGGAGCAGCCCGAAAGTCACCTCAGGACTTGGTTTCTTGGTAACGAGAAATGTATAGTGTTCCAAAAATTAGAGGCTCATTTTTTCTCAAGGAATTCCACTTTGGAACAATTTTTGGGATTATAGGGTGATTTGTCGAATTTTTGACCAACCTACTGATATTGTGGATGTAATGAAAGATTTTGGATTATATGAAATAATTTGGTATTATTCGTTAGTATACTACGGATAATTTAAGCAAATAAGGAAAAGATTCGTATATTTACTTTCTTATTATAAACTGCAACGATAGAAGCATTTTCAGCAAGGAGATATTCATACAATTTTATAAATATTCGTACGAATTTTAATTTACGTCGGTGTAGAATATACATGTTTAGCAGGATGTTTGGAGGAAAATAACTTTAACAGTTTTGAATAAAATCCCTTCGGTTTGCCAATCAGTTGTAGTAAAATGATCGAATAACGAGATTAGCTGATTACGATTGTAAATGAATTAATTGCAAATAACATAGATAATTGCATTAACATTTCCTACAGATGTAACTGCGGACCACCGGTTTGAGTAACGTATAGCATCGCGATACGATCTGAGCAAACATTAGCTGGTTGCGAGACGAGCAACGGAAAAGTTCGTTTCCTTGATGCAACCGCGTTGTGCGTGAAAAAAACGGAAATAATTCGTTCTCCGATTGCCACGATTATTTTCACCTTGAACACGTCCAGCAATTAATCTGCGAGCGTTACAAGCACTTAACTTACGATCACGTAGAAATCGATCCACTGATGAATAAATACGAACGAGATAACTATTAAGCATCATAATCAAAGTTCTCATTAAAGTATTAAGCTATAATTTATCATAATTTCTTGAGGTTTCGTATAATTGTAGACCCTATCGTAGATGGGAGAATTAATAATGGGAGAATAAAAAAATTAATCCTTCGAATTATTTTCCATAGCCGCGATCTTAAAAAATGGATTAAGGTGGAATGTTAATTAAGAAATGTAATTTAATGACATAAGTTGATCGTAAAAGACGAGTCAACTATTCTCGTCACTCGTCATAAAAAGGAGAGAAAATAATTAACGAATTAATTGACAATGTTGCGACTCGATAAAGAAGGAGGACAGAAAGAGAAACACAGAAGAGGCAGGAAGAACAGTTGTATGCTTCCGCGTAACTAAAGTTAGAGGAAATTAAGTGTTCGTAGACGTATGTAATTCGCGTAAAAATTTATGCAACTTCAGTACGCCGGTAAATCGTGACTTGATTAATAGCCACCGATAACCGGGCCGATAATCGTGTTTGTCTTTTATACGAAGGCGCCAGGCTGCTAGCCAGTTTCTATTTTCCAGAGGTAAGCTTTTCGTGGTCACAGCCAACCAGCTGAAAACACTCGTATTAGTATTCGCTCGCCTGTTCGCTCGTTCGTCGTTATTTTGCGTAACAAGCTAACGTTCTTCCAGCACCGTTTTACGGCTGACCTCGTGGCACGTGTATGAACAGAATTGAACTATGTAGTGAGCTATTGCGATCGAGCCGTAAAACTTCCTACCAAGTGATACGAATTCTATTTTCCATCTTAATTTCCGTTTTCTACATACGGTTATCTGGCTTAATCGAGATTAATAGACTTATCGAAGCAGTTCATTTATTACATATTATAATTTCATTTTGTGAAATACGGTTACAGGAGAAGTCATACAGAATTTTATGATAATCCGCGGTGATGATTTGTGACCAGTTTTCTTAGCAAAGTTTTATTTGTGAGGTTTTCGAGATTTGTGAATGAAATATTTCTTGAAGAGAGATATTTATGTTCTTTCAAAGAAATCAAAAATATTGGAAAATGTTTTACAGAAGTCTCTTCATTCATTTACAATATCGTACTGCTTAAACTAATAAAAATGCGGAAATCTGGATATTATAACTAATATACATACAACAATATAATAATATATAATGTATAATATTAAAATGTATATAATTAGACAATAAAATAGATGCAAGTAATTCTGAAAAACGAACTGAAATTATTTCTTCTTCGTACATTTCAGATGTATTTTTAATTTAAAACGCAGTGTATTCATCGAATATTTAAGTCATAATATTTTGTTCCAAAATACAATAATATCAGTCTGCGTAAAAACAATACACATTTTAGCAAATTGGTAAAACAAAATGCTATTTATATGCTGTAACATTCCTATTTATACACTGTACATGCTAATTTTTGTTTTATTATTCTAACATACGCAAATTTAATATTATAAATATACTTGCTTATATTATCTAATCTAATCTTTGAATAAATTTTTCCGATCTTCTCAATATTTTCAAAAAAACAGAAACGTCTTTTCTTAGTTCACATTCATTTCAAATCGATGTTACAACAATCGATATCGAGGTTCGCCGTTCGAGCTGCGATCGTTTTCGCAAAGGATAAACAATTCCTGAATATCGCGATTCGTTCCGGTGAGTCGAGGAAAAATCCACGTTCAATTCACTCTCTTTCGTTGCCGAGGAATTTGATGAAACGTACGTGTCCTTTTCAGATCTTGGCGTGCTTGCGATAAAAATACGGTTTTGTGAAAATTCGTGGCAAGAAACGACGGGAAAGACATTCCGATCGAGCGAAGTTAAATATTTGCGCGAGATGTGCGCGAGCTCAGGCGAATGCGATAACGTGAGTTCGCGCGTGCGAACATCGTATTTCCACGTGTATGCATATTCATAGTTTGCCAGGAAACGAGAATAGTGACGACCGAACCTTATTTTATAAGCAATTATTTATTTCTTTTTTTCTATTTAAAGACGTCAGTATTATACGGAAGAAATCTCAATTTACTGCATCCAACTCACATAATAATAAGCACAAATAAATTTCAATAGACTTTCCCTGTTCACAATTCTCTTTCAAGTATAATATTAACAGGATATTCCAATGTTTGCGATAATAAAAAATATATTTAAATAGGATTTACACCAGCAAATCAATAATTTTATATCTTATATACATATATATGTATGTGCATACATAATATCACGAAAATGTTCGAAAGTTTATGCAAATTTTCTATGAATACATAGTGTGTATTATAAATATTTTGAAATTTTATTAGCTAGTTCCGAAAGCTCAATATTGTGAGTATATTTACAGATATCATAAATATTATCCAACATCTTTTTAAAAATTTCTTCTTGACGTTTCGATCAAGTTTTTGAATCTTTCTTTGATTTCATGATAAGATTAGGTCTTTTAGTGAGTGTCATTATTAAGCCTCCATGGAACAATATCTATAATACCTTGTTTGTTTCTATGTTCACGTATGATCAATATTGTTTGCCATCGCGTGAAAAAATCGATAGTATTATTATAAAAGTAAACACCTCCACGAGGGAACATTTCCACATGGTATTGCGGGTAAATTCTATCGAAGCACAAGTGTACAACACAAACTCTAACACTGTTGATCGATACGCGTATCTTATCTGAAGAACTCGTTTCACTGTATCGATTCGAACGATCTAATTCGATTGACGTCTCTTCTATAGAATTTCCTATACATCGTTGAACAATGGCGTAATTGAAAACTGTATCTCGAATATCGTATCTCAGACTGACATTTTTAAATCATTTCTTTATTATTGAATATTTAGTGCTTAAATAAAAATGAAATGGTGTAGGTACGCACATCCATAACACAGTGGAAATTAAAGCCACAAGGAAATTACTCACATGAACGATTTTATTGTATTATATATGTAAATTGAAATTTTTCAAATGATAAACTGTGATTTTTTGAAATTGAAAAGGCATTTAAATTTTCCAAATGTGAAACTGAGATTCCAAGTTTAAATGAAATAGAACTAACTTTTCCAAACATAGATATGTGACTCCAAATTTCCATTCGATGGTATAAGATACGACGCTCGCGTAGCATTCCAGCAGCATGAATTTGTCGAAATGGAAACTTGAAACGACAGGAGTGCAAAAATTCTCGCGAATGCAGAATTCAGTCATTCGTCAGCCGTTCGGGCTTTTTCGCGGCGATAAGCGAAGACCGCTGGCGATAGCGCAAAGCTTTTATCAGCGACCTACACAGACCAGTCACGACCGTGAAATTGCACATCACGAACAAAGCCATAACGTGCGCGCGCTCGCGTCAAAAAGTCCACCAGTTCCGGTTTTTCCCCGTTGAAAAACAATTTCCATTTTTCCCAGTTCCTTCATGGCCCCTGATTTTATCTTATCGATTGGGAAATACTGCACTATATATGTTGTAATCGCAACTAATTACAAATTCAACGAGCAAACACCGACAAATACCCGTGAGCTATGTGCTGCTTATTTATCGCATTGCTATATAATTAATTATGATTTAAACGCTACGTAACAAACACATGAATTGGTCATGACACGGAACATTGGGGATCAAATATGGATGTCGGTTCACATCACGAAAACGACGTTCTAACGTTGCGCGCTATAATATTGGGACCAGATTTTGATTCGAACTTTCTATATGTTTTTTATCATTATGGTTGTGTTACCTAAGCTAAGTTAGATTTTCTGCAAAATCTTTTTTAAGGAATGAATGACTATTGTTTAAAATAATCACTCGAGTAAAATATCTGTTGGTTTCCTTGATCTGTCTAATATGCTGCTCTTACGATTGCAAATCATGGTATGCACGTTGGTGGATTATGCAATGTTCTAGAAAAGCGTGTATCTGCAATAATACGGTAATAAGCACTGCTTCTAATTATTAATGTGTGACTAATGTTTACTTTATGATAAAATACATACGAAATTTTCTATCACAAGTTCATAAGTCATTCTTAATACCTATGGTCAGTGATGTAATGGACGTTGATAGAAAAGGTTATAATCTTTGCTATTTACGCTGTTGATTTCATACCGCAATCGTAATATGACAAGGTCGATTTTGGGAAATTTCATTGACAGTATCGAGCTAAATAAAAGCGTGACGTACTATGAGATACTATTGCCATACCAACAGCAACGTTATTTCTCGGTCATTCGACGAGGAATGAATCGTGACCTCATCCTCTCAAGACGAAGTAATTAGTCAATACTCTATTATTCAATTCGCTTGGGTTAATCCAAATGCGGGTTAATCGAGATGTTTACACAATGGGATTAATTAATCCTCGATGGAATTGTAATTAACACGCACTACAAACACTGAGGTACTCTCGTTTAATGTCAAACTCACAGTTTAGCTTAGATGGAAAATTGACCCGACAAAATATCTACCAGAAGCTGAAAAAATACCAAGTAACGAAACGGAAGAAAAAGCCAAAGTTCATATACTGTCTTAAAAATCCATCAAAATTGCCTATTTGAACATTTTCTATATATAAAAGTTCGCATAATTCAGTATCATCTAATCTTAACTACAATCCTGAAAACAACCCGCAACTTAGAAATGTCGATTCTTTCGAAATATTTCATGTACGCGAAGAGCTATATTTGAAAATCCAGTACAATACTCAAAAACAAACCAAAACTAGAAACATCGATTCTCTGAAAAAAAAAGAATTCATTGAAATCTCACGCGAGGAAATTTATTCAGAAATTTTCCACTGACACCGAGTCCTACGACCTTATATGATCCGACTTCGAGCGATGAAGCAGCAATTTTTCATTCGAAAGCCACCACGCGTCGCATCAAAACTAATATGACGCGGCCGACGACACGTGACCAGTCAGATTAATGATCGTACGACAGCCGGTTAACTCCGTTGCGTAATTCGGTGCGGAGCACGAGCCTACCATGCCGTGCACAGCCATTCACGAAGAAGTGGTTCTGGTTTAAGGTGGATCCGCAGCGAACCGAAGCGGTGGCAGTAGCGCGCGTATGTACGCCGGTGAACCGGTTCACTCGATTTCATTCATTTGCCGGATAATCATTGTGTTCCTGTTTGCGGCTCAGGGACATACCGACGCACGAGTGCACGCACTCAAGGTCTCGGGTTTCGTACTCGAGAGTCGAGCTTTCGCCTACCTCGTCTCGTAGTGCAGCCGCTGTTTCTACTGCTGCAGCTGGTGGCTAGTCTTTGCCATTTCTCCGTTTCTACTTGCTGTTGCTGACATGGAAAGTGATACGAGGCGTGTGAAAGTCAGACATGACGCTATGCTGTTCCGTTAGAACGCACAGATTCGAAGGAACTGAAGAAGATGTCTTTCTTCTTTTTAATACATTCGTGATTCCACTCAACTTTATAGAAGGCATTTAAAAGTCTAGCGAGTCGATTTTGGATAAATTTTTCAATTTTAGTATGTGGGTCCTTTTGCACGATTGGCACATTGGTAGAATATTAATAATAGTATTTTATGCAATTTTCTTATTAAAATTAGAAAATTAGAACAAGTTTAGATATTATTAATTTGAGATGTATAAACAGGTTGTGAATGTTTATAGTCTAATTCTAGACTGAGAATGATTAAGAAAATATATTTCTTTCTAGATACTGAAAAGAAACTGAAGTTAAATGGAATATTTCCTGAACGTAATGTATGTTTCACGCTTGATTTTATATATTTTTGCGTCTATATCTACTCTTGAACATTTTTGTATATTTACTTCGCGTGGCAACATATTTATACGTCTCAAATAAATAACGAACAAGTTTGTTCGTATAATAATAATTGATAAACTGACTATGATAAACAGCTTCGAAACCAAGTAACAGTCCATAAGTCAGTTAATTTTCCTATTCGATTTAAAATTGTAGTATTATTTACACAGTAGAAATATATACTCTACAACTCATAATTTCTTGATTTATTAATATCAGTGCTTAACGATTTATTTAAATAAGTTGATCATTTTAGCTTTTGTGTGATTCGTGTGGATTTTGATAAAATATTTGTTATGAATTAAAGATCTATTGCACATATTAGATATCAGTTTTATGTTACCGAATATTTTTTCCGATTTTCTTGAATTTTTGAATACAATACTGAAATAGTATGTATATTATAGAACATATCATAATAAGCTGTAATAATAAACTACTGAGAATGTACGTATAGGAAGCGAAAAGCCTGCTCAGTTTTCTATTTTGGAAAGTATATACGCGTTAAACTGTTTATTATTGTTTTAATGTCGTACCGACTATCTTAGTTATTAGCGATAATTACCACTTGTTACAAACTACCGTAGCACAACAGTTCAATTTAAATTTATGTAACTTCGTAATTTATGTACTTGCAATTCATTATTCGATATTCAAATATCAAATATCGATATTTAAATTATTATTTATAATGTTAATGCTTTGCACATAACATAATAAAATTAAAGAAAAATAAAACACTAATTAAAGAATAATAATTGCTTATACTCTCGTAGCCAATGAAGTTCAAAAGGAAATCAGAATTATAACAGAAATCGAAAATAACTCTATTTAGCCGATTCTATTATCATCGTCTTCAAATTGATAACTTCCTGATTCAAACGAATCTTTCCCAACATCTTTATCTACGTGTACCAATTTTTGGACGATTGTCAACATCATTTAGAAATACTCCTATTACAAATGGAAAGCTGCCTGTTATGAATGAACGTCATTTTACTTCGTATCTTGATTCCTGATCAATTACTTTAAACGAGGCCTCGCCTGCCTTCGTCGAACTTTCCACAATCTCGATCGAATGATATGTTAAAATATTCTTTATTTTCAACGTAGTCAGTTAAAAGATTTGCCAACGGTAAGAATCCATCACACACATCTACAAAACGCAAATTCGGATCTCGATTTCCGGGTCACGAAGCTTCATAAACAAGCGATCACACGCGGCAATGTTGAAATCAGCAATCTCATTGAATACACGTCACGATCTTGAATTACGTGTCACTTTCATTAAAAGGACTACGATGTCAGGCGCAGTACCATTTATAAGTATTTAAACAGCTGATAATTCGATAAGAAACATAATTCGATCAGAAGATCGATAACTTTTGTTATATCTTCAAAATTAAGATTAAACAACGTTTCTCTACCATTAGTTTTTTACCTCTTGCCATATGTGAGATCGAAAACTCTGTTAAATTTCACTGAAATACGAAATATATTTACATAACTCCAATTCCATGTTATCTATAATGAATGACATTTCGTAAAATCTATATAAACACTTACAGTACGACTGAAAATACAGTTCTCGATCGTTTTAAAATGTCAACATTGAACGGACACACTTAAAGTCACTTAACTCAGAAATGCACTTAGCGCAGGATCAATGTTCATCCACCTATTACTTTTTTATTTATACTAATTAGTATTAATTACTGTTTTTGTCAATATCTGTTAATTTTATGCTGCTCGTTTGAGATAGGATCAGAGGTTAAAATTAAATGAAAATGTTTCATTCTTGAAATGTATTTTATACCTGTATCTAGAATGACTTGGAAATATCGAAGTACTTATGGGCGATAGCGTTATCCTGGGACAATAAATCGAACCTTTGAGAAAAGTCCGGTGGAACGCAACTGCACGATAGATCAACAACGTGACGCTGCTACTGCAAATTTATCGGTGTCATAATCGATATTTTTACCGTTACATAAAACGCTTCCGAGGTTGTTTTCTTCGTGACACGGCTGTCATGCGTTACATAAATCTATCGTGGAAGGCTGTTCTCGTGCGTGGACTTCCTATTTCTCCGCTTTCTACGGCTCGCGGGCTAAAACCACGCGAAAGAACGCCCTCGGGAATGCGCGTCGTCGCGACGCTCTAACGCCATACAAAAAGCTGTTCGGAGCTAAGCCAAAAGAATGAGTATGTACCTATCGAATAATGGAATGCTGGAGGATGATGTGGCTAGAAAATGTTATTTTAACCGATGAAATTAAATATAGTTTAATTGTTATAATTATATTAAAATATTATTATAAATGTATAAATAATTTCAATTTTAATATTGCTCGGATATTATTCATCGGTTAATATTAGAACTACCAATCAAACTGGTCAATTCGTAATTATTCACAGAAATTTTAGGTGTAGAATTTATTTTAATGCATATGTGGCGATTTAAATTGATTTTTGTAAAGTATAATATATAGATAAGCTATTGTATTATATGTATATTATTCATGTACCTCTTATTTCAATCTCTCTTCTGTTAATTTAATTATAGCCTTCGATGATTTTAATGCTAAATTAAATTTCATCCTATCGTGGATTTAATTATTATGATTTAGTACATTCGAGAGATCTTATTGCAGGATAATGTCATTCCCAGGAAATGATACATTTTAGATACTCTGATAATTCTGATTGTAGACGGCTCATGTTTTATTTCGCTTGTAAGTCAATGTTAATTTTCTCTATTATACTTCCTTACCATTTCATTTCTTCCATTTAATTTTATTACCGTGATAGTTCTTTATGTATTGATTTCTCAATAGAACACCGCGCTACATAAAATCTATCCTGCTTTCTCTTCTCTAAATAAAAAAATCACGAATTAGTCATCGCATATGATTTCTGTGCGTAAAATTTGCAAGGAATTCTTATACCATAATCTATATTTTTTCCACCTCTTTACGTAAACGTCTTCTAAATTGTTTTCATAAAACACGAGAGCATTATGCATAATCGATGGTCGAAAAGTCGCGCTGACGTTACATGCCGCTTCAGATATTCTTTTTCTTTAACAGTTCGTTTCGTAACAAATCGTACAAGCGTGAAATGGTATTTCGTATTGTAAACATGGCATACGTCAGAGAAACGATTATTTGCTACAAGGAAACATGTCGCGACCGCTTAACATGACGAATAACGTTCTTGCACGTTAAATGCATGAGACTTCCCCTTCGTTCGTTTTCTAGCATGGTCATGAATCGCTAATCTCTTCGATATTTCGTCCTCAAACGTAGAACTCAAAAGTCCACGATGCGACTATTGTGATGCAAATGTGTTGAAAGCAGTTTGAGAAAAGTGTCATTCAAATTGAAATCTGACTTGCGAAATATTATCTTCAGATGAAAGATAAGAAATATATTTAGAAATTTCGCATTATAATCTGAATTATAATATTTTCCTTGAAAAAAGGAGACCCATAAAAACGTATCCACACAAACGATGAATAATCAATTTCTATGAATAAAAGGACCTTCGAGGCAGTGTCCGAGTTTTTAGAAACGACAGTTTCAGATTTACCTAGCCGTTTCCAAGATTTAAAATATCCAAGCGAATCGAGTGGGTACACGAGTGAGCGTTCGTTTGCTCGACTATGATCATCATGAGACCTTCATTGCGGAACATTCATTCTTCTTTACCCATTAATCTTCTTTATTTCACTTTTAATATATGGTATTCTGTATGATATGTAATATACAGGGTGGTTGGTAACTGGTGGTACAAGCGAAAAGGGGGGTGATTCTACGCGAAAAAAGAAGTCGAAAATATAGAATAAATTTTTTTTTAATTTTTTCTTTTTTTAATTTTTCCATCGAGACATGATAAAGTGCACGCGTACCGAGCGAAAATTCAAAGTTGATTTTCTCGAAAACAAAGCCTCGAACGAAGAATGTTTATTCTATATTTTCGACTTCTTTTTTCGCATAGAATCACCCCCTTTCCTTGTACCACCAGTTACCAACCACCCTGTATATATAACTTTATTCTGTTCATTTAATGGTAATTTTAACGTGATCATTTACGTAACGTGGAACGTATTCAGGAAAGTCCTCTATCAGATAATATACTACTCGCGAAAGTCGAAACGTACTAGACCCGTTTAAATTGCAAATTTCGAATTTCCTAGAATAGGACGCGATAAGTTTATCGACGATTGCGCATGGAAAGAAACAGAAGCCAATTGGTTATTCTTCTCTTTCGTTTTTGTTGCCTCTTTCGCTCCCTTGTGCGTGTCTTGTCACCACTGCCTTTACATTGCTAATTACATCACGGGAAACGGTATTTCTTTCTCATTAATATCTCCTCTACCTTCAGAGTTCCCCGGCTTTCAATGCGAACAGAACGACGGACGTTCTCCGGCTCGTCTCATTTCCGTATTCGTTCGTTCGTTCGACGCTCGATTCTTCGAGGTAAAATGTTTGTCGATTTCTAAAAGCTAATTGACTCCGTTCTAAAGAAAGATTAATGCGTGACAGGAGTGCGTTTTTAAACAGTTACTTCTAATCATATTGTTGAAAAGGTTTTGTCTCATGTTGACTGTTATTTTGGTTACTAGACATTTTAATTATTTATATAAACAATTATTGATATATTTATACTACTTATAGAATGTATGAATTTATTCGCTGAATATTTCGTAAAATTTTGCTAGTTTCATAGAATCGAAAGATATTTTGTTTTTGTTTATCTGAAACACGATATATGAATTTTGATTAGAAGAAATCTGATCGATATGCAGATTCAGAATTAGCAGTTTCTAGTAATCAGCAGTTTCTTATTTTTATGATGTTTATTCGGAAGAATTTCGAAATAGAAATTCTAATTTAATACGTAGTACCATTAATAGATTATGGATGCTTGTGTGAATTTATATTTTTATAAACGTAACCAAAGATAAAGAACCTAAAAAGCGATTTGTATACATTTTGAACATGTTTGCATCTTTAAATATTCTTTCCTACAAACACATAAACAACCACAATATAGTCGTTAGTCATTAGGCACTAAGATCAATTAGCTTTCACTCAACCAACAAATGCAACCTTGTAAACTCTAGCAACATCCTTCTTCTCCTAACATCAGTGAATTATTTCGTAATATTACGAGTATTACTGGCGGGAATATCAGACGATAATTCGAAGAAACATGCCATACCTCGCCATCAGTCCATTGAACAACATGGATGTGTTTAAAAAAGTATCGGATAGCATTCCAGGCGGGTGGACAGAAGCACATCGACAGGTATTTCTACATCGCGCGAGCAACAGTGTTGCAAAACCAGAATTCTTTCAATGTCCTCCGCTCGTTAGAGAATCGCAATTTACATAACACATGCATACCTCATGCTGTTCGACATACAGTACTGTGCAAAAGTTTTTGGCCACCGACTAAATGGAGGTATTCTCTTTTTATAAAGAAATATAAAGGTAACTGATATTACACTAAGCTTGTTGTTAGTATATTATTTAATTTCTGTCTAAGATAAGTTATGTCATATGTTGTCATTATATTTGGAGAACTTAAAACACTATTGATTATTTATCGAAATATTTCTGAAAAAGTTTGTTAGACCCTGGAGAAATCATGAAGAAGTAACACCATAAAAAAGATATCTAAAGATTCGTTTCTGCGTAACAAACTTTTTAAAAAGATAATCGTTGCCATTATGAGATTACTAAGGTAGATGAATTTTTGCATAGCCCAAGGAAAGTCCAAGAGTTTTGCGCAGTACTGTAGCTGCATGAGCACCGCCTATGAAAGAAGACTTTTTTATTTCACGCGATCTTGAACTTCTTGAAATGTCACCAACGTGGCGCACGAAATGCGCTCACGCTGATATCGAGGCTTTCGTAACTGGCTTACAATTATCGCGGAAAATGTGCATATCATTCCCTCGGTTATTTTCACGGCCATATTTACCACCGCCGATCGGCTGTATTTACCAAGTATTCGTGTCACCGTCGACCTTGTGTGATTTCCTCTTTACCAAAGGGAACGATGAAATTAAATCTTTTCCGTGTACAAAGCTGCTGGGACGAACTTTGAACGTTACCAGAAATGAAGGATTTTAATTGAAACAAAATGTACATTTATCTTAATTGTACCGTCCATGTTATCTATTATTTGAATGTTGTAGACTCAGCTACCTTTACAGATTTTTAGGAAGAGAATAAATGTAAAAAATTATACAGTTTAACCTATAGATCACATGATGCTCGTAAACAAGAAAAAATCGGGTTTTCTCGATTAATTCCATTGTGTCAGTCTTCGGGGGTTGTGTCAGTCAGTCATCCTCCATTTTACACGAGCCAAATTGCACAAGTTCTTCGTCATCTCAGGCGTGTTTCATACAAGTACAATCGTACGTCACTGCTACGAAGAACCTAGAAATCACTACTCTTTTGTATTCCTTTACCGGCGTGACATTAAACTCAAGAAATTATTAAATTTCCAAACTTTTGTCTATTCAGCAATAATTCGAAGATTATCCTTTAATTATTCAATCTTTGCTTTAGTTAAAATACCACGAATCAATTCGATAAATCGTATATATGACGGATCATCGTGTAAAATGCAGTCATATCAGCTGTATGACCGGCAATATTGTGTGTGTTGTCTGTTGTTTCCATCCCTAGGAATTACATAACGTGGCGATTGCGTGGCCGGGCCAAGTACAGCACAATGCCACGATGCGACGTTAAATGCAATGCCTACGTTGCAGCGTAGGCGCGCGCTGCCTTGATAACAGGCCACGCATGTGCGTGACAACCGTACACTCTGCCACTGAGACGTATTTCAAGTGAGATTCAGTCTTGTCATTCATTAACCATAAGATCAGACTCGAAATTTCCTCTCAAAGTCTATTTCTAATCTTAGAAGATTCCACTGCTCGCTCAGCAATTTGCAATGGAAAAGGTCTTGACCTTTTATCGACGGACTTTTGCCGAAGGTTAAAGAAAGCTGTTTATCGGCTTGATTAGTCAGCGTGGAAATTTGTAGTCGTAAATATTCGCAGACATTTGTACGTGATTATAATTACTTTACGTTCATCTATTATTTTTTTTAAGAAAAATGAACATAAAAGTAATTTTTGTATTTTATTTGGTATATATATTATTATCATATATTTGAATTTCGCCAAAGCATTTAAACACGTTCAAGAAGTTTAAATTCGTTTAATTTTGGTAATTCATCGTAAAATCTTTATGTTTGTTAAACCAACGTTTTATTTCCCCTTTTTCGTATACTTTGCACTAATTGATATATTTATTGATTTTTAATTATACGAGTAATTTTTCTCTTTGTTTTATTGTTTGGAGCACAACGAGCGATGTCACTCGTTTTGCAGTTGTTTACAAAGGGACATCGGCAGATGTTGATATGTTAAGTCACGATTTCGCCTTCCTTTTTGTAATTGTGTTATATAATTTTACTCTTCGTTTTCCGGTTGCGTGACGGTTAGGTAACAATCGGCTAATACTCCGAAACGATACGAACAACATTCGACAGAAGCGAACGACAATTAATTGCGTTTCCTTGTGTCACGCAAATTGCAATGTTCGTTTCGAATCTGCTCATTAAATCTCAGGAAATTTATACGCATACGTAACAGAGTTACGACTTTACAAAAAAGCTGATAGGAATATTTTGTAACTCTTGTATATATTTTCGTTTATCTGACCGGCATTGTAGTCGATCGATAAAGTGTTACACTTCGTATCACAGAAATGTTGAAAGCAAACCATGAATGGAACACGTTTTTGGTCCACTTATAAATATCTATCGCGATATGAAGACGTTCTTTTTAATGATTTTTCGTTTTTTAAGGAAAGATTGACAAACATACCATATAATAAATATATAATATACCAATGATTTTTTAACGATAAACTATTTTATGTACTTTATTTATTTTTTAACATATTCTTTAAAGAAATGGGTATCTTAAGAAAGTCTTGTACAGTTTACTTTTAAAAAGAAAATAAATTACTCGTTGCTGGGAGGAAGGACATCCTGTTTGTCTTTTAACAAGGGTATCATTACGTAAAATTGAAACAATAAAAACATTCGACATATTTACAGATGGTCAGGGTTTCAAAATGAATAAGCTTGTATTTCTTATGCAATACGGAAGATAAAGATTCTCAAAATCAGTCCATTAAATGTATTAAACAAGAACGACCACTTTATTTCGTCGAGTTATCTCTAACAAATTAAAAGAATACATGAAATCTGAAAGCAAACTTTGTATCTATCTGTCAATGTATAACTAAATCTTGTTTCACTATTATATGCTGTGAGATTTTATAATATTCAAAGGTCAATCTGTGTCAATACGATTCAGATAAAAGGTCAATCTCCGTTCCTGGTTTCGTGCGTTTAAGTCATGCTCGGAAGTTCAGAGGTATTCAAAATAAATCAGTCAGCGTGCAACGGAGCAGTAAACTATGCAGCAACAGTTATCGTAAACTTAAAACAATATTATACATACAGTGTCGACTACATAAATAGGGAAATACCAAACTCAATTTAATTCAGTTTACAATTCAATTAAAAATCTGCAACTCATTCTATATTCATAATACCTGAAAGTATAAAAATTATATTTTTAAACCTTGCATCATAGAAAAAAATATTATTTTCTTTTCCTGGATATTTTACAATTTGTCCATACAAGAACATTTAATAAATTCTCTATAAAAAAAAAAAAAAAATAGAAATAAGACTTTTCATAATATAATTAGTTGAATTTACACGTGTAAGCATTTGTTTGTTAAAACATTGGCCATTGTATAACACAAGATTAATTATCTGTTTCTATAAACGAAGGAAGCATTTTAGTGGTTTAACTTTTTACAATATCCGCTTTTTACATGTAAATAGCTTTCTCACTAAAGAATGCCCATATAGTAGAAAAAATATGTAAATGAAATTTAGAGCAAAATATAGTTCCATAATGCTTTTTGCAAAGAATAATTTCTTCTCTTTCTTTTTGTTTTCCTTTTTTTTCTTCTCAATATAAGATAACTTTCACTTAGCGCGTCTTCTCACGATATGAATAAATTAAACGAGGTGATCTGTCTTCGGCAACGAGACGAAGACTATAAATTACAGAAAAGATTTCGTTAATCATGACCTATCGAGTCATCCAATCATCGAGATTGCTTAACGAAATGATGGAAGCCTAATAAGACCGGCGGTCTGGTTATGACCGAACCTCGAACATCGAGGAGAGACACGCAAATGCGTCGTGGGTAAAAAGTTTCCGTTGTTCGACGAGAGAAAAAAAAAAGCGTGGACTCTAATTGAATTCGTAATCATCGCTTGCGTTTGCGTCAGTTCCGTTAACGTGACCGTGGAATTGTACGTTTGCTCGCTGTTTTGACGTGATTCCTTTCGTCACGTGCTAGCACCTGACCTCTTCGGAACCCAGGATGCTGGGTTAATGTATTGCAAATTGAGTATAATATCCCAATTCTTCTATCACGTGAATAGCTAACGTTCCGAGAAAATCATATATTATTATTAGCCTACGGACTTTTATACATTTATAGGAGATTTGAAAATGCAAAATTGCACAGAATGTACATGATATGAAAAAATATGTAAAATATTCAAATTATAGTGTTTTCTATAATAACTACCAGGAAAAACAATGTTCCACCGAGGTGCTATTTTCTTAATTATATTGCCAAAAATATGAATTTGCAAAAAAATCGCGTTCCAATTATTACTACTATAAAAAATAAAATCGGTATTAACTATAGCATTATTATTTCCGATGCACACAAAACTTTTTATCGAGCAAGTGATTCATTTAAGGAAAGTTTTGTTGTTTTTTTTATAAAAAAAAAGCGAAATCAAGTAAAACATATCTTTGCAAACTTTTCCATCCTTAATAATATATCGAATATTTCGATTCGATGAAATTTTCATCTTTACTTTCTTTTACAACGCTAGTTTAAAGTTTGTTGAAGGTGTGAAATGAGTGTAACAAACAGTTACACATTCGATCGAGCGGTGAACTATAGGAATGCGACTATCGATTGGCACGTAGGTTATCAGAAAGCAACCCACGCTCGAAGAAGCGTACGATCGCAGCGAAACCTATTACACTGCTATTACGTAATATCAGTTGAGATTTTGAATAATTCAGCGATACCTATGTTAGAGTCGTTCTGTTTCGTTTGATGTTCGTTATTGAAACACATTTTGACGAGAATTTATGGTTTATACCATTAAGACGTAATAAATAACGGACGACAGAAACTTTGGTCGTGCAATCTTTCAACTTTCAATATTCGACGTTGCAGTTAATAAATATTCAAGCGATTAAGGCTTTAGACGATCTATCTAGCCAATATATTATAAATAATCTTTAGACACAATTAAGGCTTGGTTGAAAACATTCAATTATAATTCGTTATAAATCGTCAGATTTTTTAATGACTGATTATACGGACATTTTACTTAAATACGATAATTAATACACAAAAACAGAAATACGTTCTTTACAAGAAAATGAAAAAGAAATGTGTTGGGTATATTATAAAAATATTATGGAGAATCTCATTTCTTTCGTTACTATAAAATTCCTTTTAGCTTCTTTTAGAAAAAAAGAAGAAAAATATACGGTTTTAACCAATACAGAAATATTACTACAAATATAAAAGCATTGAGGCCAAAGGTGTCCAAAGGTGTTTGGTTTAAAAGATATCCTAACTTCAACTTTGTAAAGCTTAACGTATGAAAGATAAAGAAAGGCACAAAGAAAAAATACATGCCACTGTATAACACCCTGTACATTCCTATTATTATCTCTTCCTCCTTTTGCTACCGACATGAATAACTTTGCAACAAAGTAAACATCGTGCTGCATAAGGGACGATTATATATTTTTAGCCTTTGTAACATATTCATTCACTGATAAACGTCGTGGAAGGCGAGATTCATGGAAACAAAGGATGAGATAATCGAGATCTATCATGGTTGACACCTCAACGATGGTCATAAATATTTCGATCCTCGATTAACGATCAATCACCCAGGCTTAACGCGTTTCTTAGAACAACGAGTTTAATTGTTCCGGGGAAAAATGGACTTTATTCGATGGTAGAGGAACAAAGTAACTGACGATTCGAGACGAGCAAAGGTTCGATCGCGATTATCGTTGTTAACGGATCGGAGGAACGCGATGTTGGAACAATGGAGGCATCGTTCGGCTTGTTTCTCTGATTAACAAGGGGAAACTGTAAAATTCGACACGGTTCTGTTCAAACGAAGCCGTTCGTCTAGTTTCTAATCGATTTCTCTTCCCTGTGTTTTCCTCTTCAGCGACCGCCGATTGTCGGTATAATCCTGGCAATAATCGATCGACGATTGATCGACCTTCGAGCGATGAAACATCGAGCGCGACATACTCGCGTCAATCCGAGCTCTTATTATTAGTGGGTCAGTCGGCACCAGTGAAACTGTTTTGGTCGAACAAATACGGATGAGCGTTTCGTTTGTTTTGATTTTCCTACGAGCCGCTTCCAGTTTTCTAGTTCTAGACGTTTCGGCTTCTCATCAACCTGAAGCGTTTCTTCGTATCTGAATACGAGCAAGTAAAACGATAGGGTTGTGATATTAATTTCTATTCGAAGAAATGACACTTTTATGGAAGTTTTCTAAAGAAGAGATTCGCAAAATTCTGGATTATAAATATCAATATATTGAACAGAATCAACCGCCAGTTTAATATTTGTAATATTAAATTACTAATAATTAATATAATTTGAATAATCAATCTTTCAAATTAGAACTGATCTTTAAAAAATCAAAATTCGTAAGACTAACAATTAGCATATCGGAAAATGGATAAACAGGTATTTTCATTAAAATAGAAATAATATTTCAATAAATAATTTATCATTTTTCTGCGTTCTGTCGGAAAATACTCGGCAATATCGAGATATATTTTTAGTCAATCTCGGTCCACAATCGATAAAGAGAATGGCGAACGAGAAAGGGAATATAGGAAAAGAGAGCGGTAGATTCGATCGGTAAAATTAACTGGATATGATTTTTCGAGCCGTCAACGAGCATGGAATTGATTAGTGAATTCTTATTGAAAAGCAGTAATCGGGCTCGCTTCGTTATTATCGCGAAAAAACGATTTATTTCGCGCGCCAAATAGATTAAACTCCCGTGACTTCTCGTACCTCATAGTCATAGCCTCGTACGTTTTTCCTTGCCTATGTTTGCAAGGTTTCATCTTCCAATTGTGTGAATATTTATATTCGAATGGAAATTTTTCTTCTTGTATTCAATGTTATATCTACTGAATATTATACTCAAACTGAGAAATCGTCATTACGTAAAATAGTTTGATGGCAAGTGACAATCGTAAACGAAAAATGAAAGACTAGTTATACAATAAATTTCCAGCCTGTTGCAGTAATCTTTCTCTAAGACGAGATGTCTTGTGGTTTTCTATAGTTTCTGGAAAATATGGAGTGTCTTAGACGTTATCTAACCTGAATTATGAGATAATTTAAAATTTACGATAAACGTATTAAACATTGGTAAGATGATATACAATATTTGTCAGAAGCTTTCAGTAGAAGTGTAATTTTACTATGTCGTTGAGATAAAAATCACAAATAACGTGCAAAATAATTGAGATACTTTAACAGAATTTCTTATATTTTTTTATGTTTATAATCTTATATCTTTCTAGTATTTTATTAAATATTTCTAGTTTTATAGCGCCCAATTTATATCCCATTTATCTAATTTTTATTATCGCTTTACGAACGACACATGGCAAATAACTGAAACGGTCTTCATAATCTATTAATCCTTGACGATCTGTTAACAATAAAATAGAAACGATTATGAACGCTGGTCTTGATCGACGAGGTCAAATATCACCAGAGGATCGATCGTCGAGACGTAACTGAACACGGTGCTTTGACCCGTAACAGTGTCTATAATCAGTCTGCCTCCTAATTTCCGATTATGGAAGGGTTCAGGAACTCGTGTTTCAGTAACCTTGAAACCGAGCGTGTTCGTGGTGGGCCGACGATTATTTAACGCGACGGCATAATTATCGTCGACGTAACGACAGCGTAATTTACAAGGTTATGTTATAACCTGTCCCCTCTGCCGTTCTATCCGCGTCCTTGAATTTCTTTTTCCGGGCATCTAATAAATCGATTGCACGACTGACACTTCGATGTTTTCATTTGATTAATCCGACAATAATCATCTCCCACGATAAACTCGTCCATGAGAGTTTTCCTCGCTATCTTGAAAGATCGATGCTTTGATCGTTGGCAAGCTTCCGTTAGTTTTATTGTTGGATAAAAATAGCGATCCTGAATTGAGATCCAACAGTAGTCGAGTAAAATATGAATTGTAATAAGTTAGAAAATGACTAAATCGTAGTAATTTGTCAGTCAGATTTAAGCTTCAATGGAATGGAACATAGATTTATTAATAGAAATTCGATTTCTAATTCCATTATTGTTTATTACATATATTCTTCATCTAGGATAGACAATGTTTGTCACAAAAGTAGCTATTATGGTAGAAAATAGTCGATAAAGTTTGATTTACGTAACTCCGAAGTAACAAATATTTTTTATGAAGAGTGGTAAAGAGGAAGAAACGACAAATTTAACAACAAAAAGATACGAAAGAGAGAAAAATGCCAAATTTTATATGTGCACTCTTAAGAATATTTGACCGAAAGATTAATTAGACACAGGTACTACTTTAATTCTACAGAATTGCAAAGACAAACGAAATCAATTGCGTAAATTTGTCCCTCTGTAAAACCTTCGCCGAAATACAAATTTTCAAGACCTAATTTCGTTCGTGTATACTCAATGCGTTAAAATTAGCAAATACATAAAGATTAACATGAACACAGTAACCAATTATCGTCAACAGTCCAAAGTTATCGTATCTCGTTCTTTATCCGTGAAAACCAATTCGCAACAGCACCGCTTTTTTCCTTCTCAAAAGTTCAGACAAAATTGCTTTTTCTTTTTTTAAGCGGCGTATTCTCTTTTTCCTCCGAAGTCTAGTTCGTTTAAAGCAAATTCATGCTAAAGATAAGAAGCATATTGTCCGCGTCTCGAGCGAAATATAACAGGCTGGCTCGTAAAAACTCGAGCGAACAACGCAACGATTTCGCGTCACTGGAAACGCTCAAGACCGCGAATAAACGTGTTGCGTTCAAAATATAGTAGTTTTTGGGAAAAAAAAGCAACATTCGACCGCTAAACGACTGCTCAGTCGTTTAAATACATATTTATGTATACACATACGTAAGTTAGATTGTATGTTATATATACACGTAGGTCACACATGTATATTGTGTATTTATATTGTATACACTATCGTATATACATCGTAAAGGCTGGGTGTCAAACAAGAGCAGAGAAAAAAGAAGGCGAACGAGAGCTCGAGAATGGCCACTGCCAAAAAGTCGATGTGGCAATCGCCGTGTTCTTTCGTAGCCGCTGCCAGCCCAGACCGCCCTGCCATCGTTTTAATTTAAGACACCCCTTCAAATGTCACGAATACACATTCCGTTCTGTACCGTCTCGACGTCGAACTGAAAACACGCGGCGTTTTCCTCTTTTTTCCACGTATCTCGGTCGATGAGTCACTTTCGGAACTTTTGGAAACAATATTATGCAAGCTACCTTGAAACAGTACGATAAATAATATTTTGGTAACGAACTGTGTTAATATGTAAGAACATGAACGTTATTGTGATTGGTTTTAATCATTAGTGATATTATGAGAAAATGTGAAATCAGACATTTCGTTGTTTTTCGTTTCTCTAGAGACGTGCATGTTATTTATAAGAGAAATAAAGCCGAAGAAGTTATAGTTTGGTAACATTTGATGGTTTCTTTCACATTCGGTATGACGTTGCTTAGACTGGTTCTAGAAAGATGCAGAGAACGATCCCGATGTTTTACAGTTTTGTTATTCTCTTTCGATGTCATACTCGAACGTGCCTCCAAAAATAAGATCTAAACACTGCCACATACTCGAGGATCAACAAGCATCTTTCTGTCCAGACAAAGCATTCGCAAGCAAAAATGCTGAAACAAAGGCTGGAAAGTTTGGCATTCCTTTCTTTAAACTTTGTCAACTTCTGTCATCTTCTGTCGGCCCCACGCAATTTTTTCGAATGCTTAAGATTAGTTTATAATTTTTTGTTACACTCGACAAGATGAAAGAACATTTTTACTAGAAGAATCGCCTTTTTTTACCAAATAAATACTAGAATAGAATATTAATTTTTGGAATTTATATACCAATATGCGCAAACTTATTTTTCTTCACCTACCAATTAATCCAATAATTCCAAAAATTAAACTTCAAAAAAATGTTAGCACTTTATTATTATTTTCACGCATAACAAGAAAAGCAAAGAGAGGAAGAAAGAAAAGTATCGCATTATATGTAGTTATAATATAGTTCATAGAAGTGTATAATGTTTCTTTTACTCAAAAATCTTTAATTTAAAAAATTTGCCTGCAAAAGCGTGACAGAGTTGTCGATTGATGGTATCATGGTATTTTCGGATAGCAAAGGGTTCAATCGATTCTGAAATAATCCAATAGGTCGCTAAAGAATCTAGCATGAACAGAACTAGGCGAGGGAACGCGGTTGCTCACTGTAAAGATAAACAGAGTATCAGTTTCTTGTTTACAGGGCGGACCAATAATTTTCTAAAAATAAAAGACCGTTCCACGACCAAGGCTGCGCTAACCGATTGATATATATACATACGTTCTCGCCGTTCTAATCAAGCTTCTACGAGCTTAACGAACGGAACGGAACAACGGATGTCTCTCCTCTATAATGCCAAGCCATTCAAGAAATCGACCTTGCGATCTATGCGCGAATTCCGCGCCAACCCAGTTTAATCGTATTTGCGAGTCCCCTGTTGTGATTTCAAATGGAATGGAACGATGACATCCTAATGGTCGAATTAGCCGTGTATATAATAATGAATACTGATGATTGAAACATTTTAATCTAATGAAAAACTTTCCTTTCGTGTCTTTCTTAAATTTCTACATGTAAGTCGAAATTGCCTAAGAATTGATAATCCAGCAACAGAGAAATCGATGTTTAAGAAACATGTAACAGTTGACAGCTATGATGATCATCAAGACTCTACTTTATAATAAAGTAGAGTATTACTTTACTACTTTATAGTAAAGTAAAATGTATACTTTATACTAAATTTTTTACAATGATTAAAATGAGATAAATTTCATGGATTGAGAAATGTCCAACAATGTGAATTGTTTAAATAACAGTGACTATTTTGTAAAAATTGAAATTTATAGTGCACTGTATGTCTCAATGTATAGCAGCTTTTAGGGCAAAAAATATAAAATTCGTTCAACATTCGCATTCAACGTGTCAAGAAAATTTCACCGAGAGTCATTATTCGAAGACTGGTGAATTGTACAATGGTTGCTATGTGTTTTTTGATAGGAAACGGTAAATGGAATATATTGAATTGGAAAAATTTCAGTCGCTAACTTACTTCTTTATTATACTTGTCTCGCGTCTAGACAGATTCGATGGCGGATTTCATAAAATTTCTATATACCTCGTAAATATGGTTCATATCTATGTATGGTGCACAAACGAGGCGATATGGTCGATGTTAGTGTTGAAAGAGAAGTTCGAAGTAGCATGACACGTATACGGCGTAAAAGAGTCGGATCGATCGAGGTTGTCTGCGGCAAGAAATATCTTGTCCTTTGAAGCGGAGTTCCTGTATCTTTTTGCACTTAGGATACAAGTTTGTTTTATGTAACAGTAAAGGATTTTCTATCATTTGTTTATAATGGCAACAAAAAGGCAACGTGACAGGTATGATAGAAGAGATATTCTACAAGCTACATCTTGGAAGTTTTAAATGCTGAACGACAATATCGCGAATAATATTCCGATAATAGATGATAAATATCCCGTAAAGATCAGAAAAATCTACGATAAAGGTGACACTTTCACTTCATCCATTTATGGCAACAAAGAGCAACATTTAGAAAGTCGAAAGCTCAAATTTATAATAACATTATAATTTATTCACAAATACGTTTTACTTGTGTCAGAATTCATCCATCAAACATATGAAAATTCCCAACATTTCTCCTTTTCTCAAACGAAATCGAGAAACAGTACTTGTGAAACGATCAGCGATCGGCCTGCTCAACAAAGAAATACATTTTCAGAAATATCTACAGCCTGATTATAACAAATCTTCCTTCCGTAATCAGAATTCACCAAAATTCATCGAACTTACAATAATGCCCAATATTTCTCCTCTTCTCAAACGAAATCGAGAAGCAGTAGTCGCGAGGCGATCAGAAATTGTCCTATTTAAAAAAAGGATGCGAATGTGCATAAACATATCCACAGTCTAACTATAACAAATCTTCCTTCCTTCGATCAAGATTCATCGAAATCCATCGAGTTTAGAAAAATTCCCAACGTTTCTCCTTTCCACAAACAAAATGAAGAAGCGATAGTCGCGAGACGATTAACAATCGCCCTATTCCAGGCGTCGAGCCAATTAATCGTCATTCTGCCGCGGTATGCATCGAAGTCCACGGGTTGGATAGAGCGATAGAAAGAAAGAGGAGAATAGTCGGTTTCCGCGCGGACTCGTAATAATGACGAAACGAGCCGGCTGCGCAGCCACGTCGACCCACATTTATAAATAGAGAAGGCCTCGTCTCCGTCGGGGTGACGGCGCGGTGTGTGTCACCCCAGGAATACCACGCTCGACCGAGTGACCGACCGCGTCGCTGTGAATGGGCCGTCGTCTCTGCGAAACGGGAAACGACCGGTTCCTCGCGTGAAAAACTGCTCGTAAACCGTTTTCACGCGCGTACTCCTAGCAACTTGCGAACTCTCCCAAGGGTAAGTTTTACGATGTGGATAAAGACGATTAACGTCGATCATTTAGTAGCAAATGGCAACACAAGCAGAAGCAGCATGAATGCATCTTACCGTAGCCTGTTGTTTACCGCTGGTCGTGGTCATGAATAGAGACGATGGTCATTTGAGTGGATAGCTGAGGTATAGTTTCAGAATGAGATCTGTATGGTTCTTTCGATGGAAGTTCTTAGTTAACACGTTGAATGTCACGGTGACCCACGTTACCAGATATTTTGAAGTGATTAAAAGAAGATAAATTTCGTGGACTAAAAAATTGTCCATAATGTTAATAACTCAGATAGCAATGCTAAGAAAAGGGGCGAAGATATTTATTAAAATTGCATCTTCATACGATATTTTGGAAAAATTAAACTTTATGTAGTATATTCCAACTTATTACAGCTCCTAGGGTAAAATATTTTTTTTTTTTTTTTTTTTTTTTGAGTGTTAAGATTATTTGAAGACAATTGGGAGCGGTGATGGTCATTGATGAATAGAAAGCAAATATTTATGCGAATTCATATTTAAAATGTGTAACCTAGGTAAATAATCGTTTTATCTACTAAATATTATGACGAGGTCAATCTTATTCTCGTCGATTGCAAACTTTCTAATATTTCTTTTACAATCTTGTAAAATCGAAAAATATTTAAAATGTAAATGTAAATGTAAATGTAGATATCGACTATTACTAATTTTGTCGTGTTAAATGTCGTTCCAAAGAATTCATATAAAATTTCAGAAATTCAAAAGAAAGTCATTAAAACGTCATTCTCGGATATCAAAATGTTATTACAACCGTTGACGTAATTTGCTCTCCACGCGGAAAACGGACTCCCGTTCAGCGGACAAGATACTTAACGCACCGTCTCGTTCACCGGACAACAAAGCTATTTATGCCACTTGCTCTGCGAATAGTCCGATTGGCCTGGCTCCAGATGGTATTTTTCACTTCCATCTAGAGGCCGCAAGAGCAAAAATTCATGAGCGTGGTGAAACATATGAAAAGTTGTATTGGTACAGGAAAATCACCGTGGTGAGTCAAACGGTGCTAATATTAGTATGATTAGTTACGTAGAGTGTCGTTCATAGGAACAGCCTTACTATATCGAGAAACAACTATTACAACCACATTAGAGCTTTAAACATAATTAAAAATGTATGTACATAAGAGTTACTAAACATTTAGTGCAAGTATACACACACACTGACGAAAGCATTCTAACACTTGCATGATACCTCTTATGAATGTACAGTGGCTTACGGAAATATTCCAATACTCGTAGAAACTGCTTACTGATACTGCATGTTGTACGAAACATTTTGAAATCTTCTTAACACAGCAACCGAGACACGGCTACGGTTTATATTGGTAATATTACATTGATAAAAATTTGAAACGAATCTGAAGATGTACATAGATGTTATTAGGTATTTATTGGAAACATATACTTTGCAAAAATCCTTGAAGTATCTGAACGATTATCTATGTTTTATTAATTATGAATTATTTACTATATTAATAAGCCAGAATATTTAGCGAGACTATCTTTAGTACAAATTGTATGTTTAAGATCAGCATTCATGCTGTACGCTAATTTTACAAGTGTATATTTCCAATGAACGCTTTGCGACTCCTACACGTATTTCCGGATTGATATAAAATTTTATTAATATAATAACGATAGTCCTGTCTTGTACAATGGAAACGAAGTTTCAAAAAATGTCGTATATCACACATAATATATATTCGTAAAAATCGCCTATGGTAACTGTTCAAATACTTTCGCGAGTCACTGCATTATACATATGTATTGTATGAATTCTAATTCCAAGGCCTCGATGCCGAGACGAAACATCTTCGACGTGCAGGTTATGCAACAAATCGATCGTTACTGTTGCTGTAAGTATGCAATAAATTTCCTCCAAATATACAATCAACAAAGTCCATTAAAAATTATTCGTTACAGCTCGATAGAAGGTTAAAAATAAATAAAATCCACAATCGACTGAGATCGATATTTGAACGACAGCTACGCGTGTAAAGATCCGTGGCACGATCGAAGCGTGTGCATGCCGCTTTTGTTGCACGCCTAATGCCGCGCGGTGTCTAATAATGTAGCAAGGCCGTTCTTCTCGCTGTACCATGAATGCCGGCTCGTTACGACACGTTCCGTTGCTCGAAACTCGAGGAACGTCGACAGACGGCCTAACGCGTCCTCATGACGCGCCGATAAATCAGCTTCACAAGCTTTGTCAGGACGCGCGACCAAGCTGGCTCTCATTGTCTTTTATTACAAGCAGACCGAGGGAATATGAAAATTCTGAGGAACACGCGACACGGCCGAAATCGCTGTGAAACACGGCCACCGCGGAAACACGCGGAAGATGAACGTTGTTTGGCGCGCGGACACGTAATGTGCTGTGAGCTTACATTATGTGGCGCGTCGAGGTGCTTGAGGTTTGCGTATTTTGGGTTTGTCATGCTTGTGGTAGTCTTCAGGAATGAGTTGTTGTTGACATGCATTTTTATTTAAATTTGAAATCGAATTGGAATTTTCCTTGGTCTCGTTCCAAGAGTTTTGGATCTATTTTGGCACAGGCAATTTTTGGCACTTAATTTGGACATTAAAATTTTTAATGATATTAAAAGGAGTTATTAATAAACGTCTCAAGATTTGCATTGCTTGAATTTCTTGCGCTCGTAGAAGTTTTTTTTAAAGATGTTTCGTTTGATTTAATTGAACGATTGATTCAATTAACATCAAGGATGATCGATCAAAATTTTTATTTGGATTTGAAAACTTGAACTTGAAAATTTGAGAACTTGTATGTGAATTTGAATCTTCTTTAAAATTTGAGTCAAAAAGTTTGAATTTCATTCTAATTTGAATATCAACCTTTATTTCGTATGATGGAAGTTCAGTGACGCTGCCTTGTATAAATTATTCTGAAACTAAATTTGATGATATAGATTCATTTCGTACGAATTAATATTTTGGAACGATTTGGGAATACGATACATCAACTGCATTAAACGTTTGGGAATCACATTTCGACGCCCTTACAATTAATCATTCATCGCCATCCATTCTATGGGACAATTCTGTATGTTCAATTGTTTAATATTTAACAAACGCTAAAATTCTCATGATTCATAGAACAATTTAACGATGATTCCTACAATGTATTTGCTTATTTTTCCACACAAAATTCAAGAAACTGATGATGATTAATGGACCTGGCGTTCATTCAACGTAGTAAAGTAGTCGACTTTCATTGTTATTGTTTGTTACACTAATACGTCTTAGCGTTAATATGTACAAAGAAACAGCGTTGAAAGGCCAGACTTTACGTAAACATCGGTTAAGTATAATACTGAATGCCATTGTCGTTCGTAAGCTGGCATATTTCAAAACCGTGCAATTAACTTGACAGTGGTCCAGAAATATCACTAAACACCACCAATCCGATCACGTGAAAAATAAAACGTTGTTGCCAACAGTTTCCATACGAAACTTTCTTCATTGATTAATCGTCGACCTCCATTCGGCTGAATACCAAAAATCATCGAACTCAGAACGACATTTGCATTCCATCATTCTACGAAATATACATAAATTCACGTTAACCTATCACCTTCGAGCAAGAATCACTCGAAATGTTACTTATGAAAGCTTAGCTATTTTATCGATTACCATGTGATTCATTGCTTTGAATTGCACTTACAGTTTTTTCACACCATTCAGAAACATGTTCTCACGTAACGTGAACATTGAGTCACATTTCTTGAATTCAAGTTGCTTTCGCATCGGAACAATTTGAATTCAAATAACTTCAACTCGTATGGACACGAAGTTCAAATAACATATTCGAATTCAAGTTACTTTTGTCATTTAATTAATTCTTAAAGGTTGCCATAGGTGAAATTTCATTCTCTACTTTGTATCTAATATTGTATAATGGCAAAACATTTAATTATATTTATTTTATTTCATTCGTCACTAAAGTAAAATAACGTAGAACTCCACACATGATAATAGTATCAATGATTTCCTTTGATGATAACTATTAAGGATTATAGCGAGTTAGCGTATAATTTTATAAAATTTCTTGATATCTTGTGTATTTTTGTCGGTAGTACCATTTACTTGATTTTACTTTTTACTCGTTCTACTTGGTTTCATTTGCTAGATCCTTCAATTTTAGACTTGATGCTATGAAAAGTTTGAAAATCCTCGATGTAGGAAATTTTCATCGTCGATAGAAACTATGGAACTGAACTTCTTTGCGGTAGTCCTCGATGGGTGGCCGTCTGACGATTTATTGGTTGGTTGGTTCGTTTGATAAATTAACTTTGATGAATTACTTTCTCAGCCTTCGAATATTTACCGAACGCATTACCGATGGGATGAACGGAGGAAGGGCGTGCGTCACAGCCGGAATATTAAACTAAAGCGGCCGGAAGTGAGTCAACGTTATACGATATTACTCTACGCGATTATGATGTAACACGGGCCGAAATCGAAAATAGTTTCAGCTTTTTCTCTTCTCATAGAATTGACCCGAATGTTTCTCTTCTATGTCAGGTTCCACGATTCTTTTCCGCTTCGTTACGTTAGCGAAATGTTTCCCGTGCATCGTTGGATAATTCAGCGATTTTTCAGTGTTTTGCGATTGCTTAAACGGTACGACAAATAAAGTGAAAGCAGTGTTACCTTGCGTGGTTTTGCCGTGCTCGGTCACCGCCTCGAATCGTTGTACGATCTGCAAACAGAAGAAACGGAGTTTGTTAGGTCGATCGTTTTGTTCGCCGGGCAAGAACAGGTTAAGCCGTTTTCACGCAACTTTCGCGAAAATGCAAATGATGGCGATTTTTTAAAAATATATACGATCCAAGTTGATTTAACGAAATGAGTAAAAATAAGAAACACTTCTGTATAAAAAAAAAAAAAAAAAAAAAAAA
>NT_176944.1:420680-430445 GCF_000188095.3 Bombus impatiens
AAAAAAAAAAAAAAAAAAAAATAATGATCACAGACAGTCGATGGATAGTTCAGATAAATTGGACATTTTTTAGAACCAGGTGAGAGAAGCTTTATAAAAGTGTCGAAGAAAATTAACATTGAAATTCTTGTTCGATCGTGCTGTTCAACGATCAAGCGATTTTATTAGCATATTTAAAATAAATTTTATTGTTCCATCTTATAACGTACTGTGAGTTTCTTAAGTCTTTCTCACGAGGAAAATCACACAAGTGTTGGAGATATTACTTAATAAGATTACTCCTCTCTCAGTTCAGTACAAGAGAGACTTAGTGAAGTTGTTCAATGTAGGATTATAAATCTCACGTCTTAAATTTCATCATACGTAATACCATTATTAATATTTATCGCCTATAAAATGTTGAAAGTATGTATTTTGTATGCCTCATGTTATTACATCGCCCAAGAATTAAGATTGACAAATCAACCAAAAATTCTTAAGAATGTTCAACATTAAAAATTTTAAAACGAAATACCGTTGACCGGTTTAATGGATAGTAAAAAGAAAAGAATTCAGAATGAGCTTACAGAATAACTTACTGAATAATTATTTTTTATCGTCACATCTTTTCTGACACGTTTTCTGCTTCTTCGAGTTAATACATTTTAATAATTACGTTGCATACAAAAGCATTAAAAACATATAATTTCTAAAATCATTTCGCTGAAGCGTCTCTCGTACTACATTGTAAAAGAATTAATGTTCATAGGCTATTATTTATTTCAGTAAAAGTATCTAAACGCAAATTGAATGTTGTGACCATAATTGAAACCGATTGAAACTCTATGAAAAGAAACGTTTCGATCGTATCGGCGATTTAATATCGCTACGTTCGAAGAATACTTTCACTGGATGCCACAATAGATAGAAAAATGACAATAGCGATCGTAGAAGCGCGAAATCTCGACACGGTTACAGGCGATCGACGACTCTTGTTTTACATTAAAAGAACCGCTAACCGATTTGTAACGATGGATCGGTAAATACACTACTAATTAACGTACGCTGTCATGTAAAACGACAATAACCTTTTACAATGGTTTCTTCACTTTCACAATTCGTGTGATAACAAGCATGAACGACAGGCAAATAGTATTCTACCATGATTCATTTGGAAAGTAGAAACTGCATTATGTCGACCATAGTTGAACTTAGCAAACAAAAGTCAATGGTAAATATAATCTTAGAATTCTATTCTCTCGTTTCGCTTTATCCTTAATTTATCTTATTAATTTAATAAACATCAATTTTGTTTTAATGTTACTGTTACAGGACATACGAAAAAAGATATAATATAAAATATAAGATATAATATAAAAGGTATAAGAATTACTGACAGTTTGAACTTTAAATCTTTTTGAGTAATATATTTAACAATATTAAGTATTATGTAAATAGGAAATAAAAATATTATAAATGTATGAAATCGTAGAAATTAAAAAGAAATTAATTACACAGGGAATAATAATTTAACAATAATTAACTGTACCCGATCATCGTATAGTCCATTGCTTCTGAACGTTATGTGACATTTGATTGAATTAACTGAAAGAAAAACGACGGATGTACATAGTGATGCTGACCGTGAACTAACGAAGCCGGGCGTTACGCGTTATTACTCAAGTTCACGGGTCAAAGTTCGAACGACTATGCGTGAGTTTCGTGTATGTCGGTCATGAATGTTTATACCTATGTCGCTTGGCCACGGAACAATTGACCCCAATATATAGGTCGCTTTCCACTAATCAGCGTATATTTCCCTCATATTACTTCCACAAATGTTGCTACATCTATAAATACGACCTATTAAGTAAACTATTTATATTGAAATTTACAGTTGATCATTCTTTTAAAGATGAATTAATTTTAATAATACCATTGTGATTAATTCATGTTTATTGTGCTTGGAATTTTTATTAACTGTTACATATTATAAAATTCTAGATGCAAATAAAATACAAGAAAGAAAGAAATTGCTTTCGTTTAGATTGTTTTAAAGAATTGTCTTCATTATTGTGAGCTAACTCCTACGATTCTTCGATTCTCTTTAAAGAAATTCCTTTCAAACAACCGTGTTTCATTCGATTAATCCATCTACGTATTATTGCAAAGTTGTAGACGTAAACTGAATACGAAAGAAATGAATAATTTCAGAATGCTCCCTAGAAGCCTGTCTCCTGTAATTAAGCATTGTAATTAATCGCCCAATCTTCGAACGTTCAAGCTCTTTCGAAAAACCATCTCAACTTGATTAACCCTCGTATCGTTCAACAAATGAAAAAGCCTCTTAAACGTAAAAGCCTAACCTATATAAATGTGAAAACTGCATTACCTCTTCCTCGAACATTCAAACCACTTCCAAAAATATATCAAACCCAGCTTAATACCTCTGCAACGCATCTCCGCTGAACAACCGTACATACATTCACCATGCTACCAAGAATATTCATCAGGAAGAACGTTGGAAGGCGAGCTACTTCCATTCGTTGTCGCGAAACCTCGCTAGACAAATGATTCAGCCAGACCGACCTGGTTCAATTTTTAAACCAGCTGAAAAAGCGATGGAGGGGGTGTAAGCGCGAAAAAATCGAGTGCAACGAATGCGTGCATCGACGTCGGGATGCGATCACACGCGGCCGAGCATCAGAAATAGCCGGCGCGGTAATAAAAGTTCTCGGAAGACGTGCGAACTCGTCGGCTGTCACCAATTATGGAGTTGTATGAGACTCGATGCCGCGCACCGAAATATTGGAAGTAATTGCTGGGATCGTATTACGTGGAATGTAACATGCATGTGGATGTAAATCGTGGAACGAATCATGGTGGAGGATCGGCTGTTGAAAAGTATGTTTGGAGAGTTGACAAGCTTAGAATACTAGGGTGCTTTGGGGCGAAACTGAATTTGGAAGAATCCTCAGAACTTTATCATTCTGGGTTTTCACCAAAACTACTCTGGAAGCAATTGTCTACTTTTGAGAAACGTGTGATGGGAATTTTAGAAAATAGAATTATAGGATATAGATGTAAGAATATGTATTAAAATTGAAATATGTATATGTGTTTTTGTATTAAGATTTGCTTAAAATCTATCTGAATGATTTTTGAAAATTCCCAAAATTTGTATTTCTTTTTCCGTTTCCGTTGAAATGTTTAATAAACAGCCGGCTGTAATAACTTCGTTCGTTTATTTGAAAATACTTATTGTGTAAATGTGGAAATATTATTATTTACTGGAAAATAAGTGAAATTAATTAACACATCATTGTATTTCACAGTAAGCAGTTTCACAATAAGCACGTTAAGTCATTGTGTTTCTGACTTATATAAAGAGACCTTTTATAATGTACCTATTATTCTTTTACATTGTTTCATCTTGACAAAACAATACGCGAACTACTTTATATATATTTCTCAATAATATCGCGTTTAAGCAACTTTCACAAATTATTTCACTCAGTGGGTTAACTAGAAATGAATTCTATTCCTTCTAACATCTTACGCTTTCCATCACTGCGGGAAACGTCGTAAGTAGTTTATAAATTTTACGTTCAATAAACCCAAACGCGTATCAGAAATTTCATTTTCCAACGCGTACCCTGTAGGAAGCGGAGCTTTATTAAACATCGATCGCGACGTCATTACGGTAAACGCGCGTTTTCGAGGTTTATTGGAAAATCGGTGCAAAGTCTTCGCCGAAACGATCGTTTATGCCGTAGAAGACGGTCGTAACCGTTCGACGAAATCATTCGACGCACCATGACGTTCCAGAGGTCGGGATTTGAATAAGAAAAGACAGGGAAAGTCGGCTCGCGGCACGATGACACCGTGCGTTCTCCATTGTTTCCATTGTCACTCAGACTCGACACAATCGTCGCTGGACGACAACAAAACGATCGAACAATGGGCAACGAGTCCAGCCACGATTTCCAAGTGAAATTCCATCGTGGCTCTCGTACTCGTTTCGAGGAAAGAGCTGATCGGCACGATAACGAGGGATTCTCGTGAACCTGGCTGCTTTTGCATCATCGAACCAGCTTGACAATCCTCGTTTCGCAATTCAAGCTGCTTCGTAGATGAATCCATCATTCCTACGATTTCTCTTTTGATATGTTAATCCTTTTCCGGTGGAAAGTGTCTTCCTGGTCTTTCTTAGTTTGAAGAATTCGATTTTTTAATTGGCTGTTTCTGCTTCTATTAACTACTATAATCAATCGTCGGCGAATCACTTGATATTTTAGGTGGAGTTTTGTCATTCTCAGAGAAACTTGCTTTGGTTCAAGTACCTTCGTTGTTCGAAGAATTTGTTTCTTTCGTTGATCGTCTACGGACTTATCAACTGTATGCTGCAGTATAATGGATTATTAGCGATTTAGTTGAAATCTCTGAACATTATATCTCTCGAGAAAGATTGGTTCCGATTAGATTCTTTTGTTGTTCTTATTAAGATTGTTTCTTAAGATTGTTTTTAATCATAATAATAGGTTATCGACGATTGTTTGTATAGTTTATGGAAAATATTGGCGAAAAATAGAAATTTACGTAAGAAAGGAACGCACGGAAATATTCAAGGAGCAGCGACAAAAATACAGGTCACGCAACGGAGGCTTCTTCGAAACTCCATTAGTCCACCTATGCGTCATCGTTCACGAGAATAAAACTGTTTACTCCAAACTAACCGCGAACCAAAATCGCCGAAATTTCTTTCTTTACGATCTTCGACACTCAATCACACGAACTACCCATACCATAGCCAAACTTGGAATGCCGCGGTATTTCCCTAAAGGAAGGGAAATTCCCAACTACTGTTCCATAAAATCGCGAAAGCTGCAGCGATAGCGTAATTTTCCTAGTCCATTGAATCGTTCGAACAGCCACCATTCAAGACGCTTTGGCATTCCTTATGGACTCTCGCCAGGATCTCGAAAGTTCCAAGACAATCGGCTCGTTCGAAATACCTCGTTGTCCTCGAGAATGCCTAATTTCGAATAATAGCGTGAAGCGATTCGAAAGTTTCGAAGGGATCCGGTCGAACGACAACGAGGGAGAGAAGTCGACGTGATTTCGTCGCGATTCTTCGAAAAGGGGTGCGAAAGGGAGCGGCGGGAATCTCGGAGGGTGAGAAGAAACCGAGAGGTTGTGGTATTGATCGGTCGCCGGAAAACATTCCCTCTCGACGACCGACTTTTTTCCACGAGACGGAACAAGGAAAACAAGAAAACGGTCGGATAACGTGGCTCGATTTTTGCATGCACGCTTCACAAAAAATCCACCGAAAAAATAGAGGGTTGCTAACCTGTTAAGGGGTGCCGTGTTATCCGCTTTACGAAAGATACTGCTATAATAGAGATAACGATTTAACAGTTATAGGAGTTCCACATACGTTTATATTCTCATCGTAGCAACTACGCATTTAGAGAGTTTTTTTTTTTACCGTCCAAGCTTACATCGATCGTCTGTGTCTACTTCAAATTTTTTTCCTGTAATATTTGAAGCCAGACACGTGACGTACGAATAGGAAGTTGCAGATATACGAGCAGAAGCATTGGAAACGAATTTTAATCTTCTGATAAGAATTTTAATTTTTGTAATCTATCTTTAATTGATTTTATAAATTCTATCATAATCCAATTATTATACATACACACACGCACACACACACACATATATTAAATAAAATTATCTAATCATTTAATTAATACGAGTCTGATTGTTCAATTTTAATCAAGATTCAGTCTGACAGTTTAAGCTTTGTCATTTTTAATAACAGTCTTATCCAAGGCGTAAATTTAAATGTAAAGTTACGAGTCGATCATAAAGTTTCTTTCGAATAATATTCTTGAAAATTGCTACGCAGAAGGTTTTTCAAAGTTACGGCTGTATTTTGCATACAATCTACGCAAACTTGCATGATGTGTAACGAAGGGATGCTGTACACACCCTTGACTCGATTAAATGACCCCTAACTCGTGGAATCTGTTTAAAGCTCCGCGTTACTGTGGATTTACGATACGTCAATCTCTATTAAAAGGCGTGCACAGGGAAGAGTTAAAGTTTCCCTCTCCATGAATAATTGTATCAAGCATCGAGCTACTGGGGTATAAAAGTCTTTAATCTCGACAATGGAGATGAGACTGTGTTTGTACATCGAGTGAAACCAATTTGTGTCTCGGACGTTGACGCAAACAAATATTAGAATATCAGGAAATTTGAAAAAAGGGATGCTCTCAATTATTATGTCTTAATTTATCTTTTATTTTGTTCGTCTCTCAGCTCACTTAACTTCTTATCTGTTCTGTTCATCTGTCTTTTGAAACCACACAAACTTTGTTAATTGACAACAATCTAATGAAACTTTTAGTTCGTCTTAATTCAATGTTTATCTTGTGTATGCTTCTTACCAAACTATAAAAATTGTATTATCCACAACCCTTTCTGATTGACAAGGATCATCATGAAATTGTCAGTTCGTAGCTTAATTTAATCGATTTCTTTTATTTCGTTTATCTTTCCTCTCGAGTTATAATAATTCTATATTGACAATAATACGAGTTTCAGTTAGTTAAATTGGTTTTGATACATTGTATACTATAATATATTCTTGCTCAAACCTCTACCACTTTTAATCAGATTACGAAACAAACATTTGCTTTTCTTCCTAAACTTGCTAACCACATTTTCCATTTAAATGTCAAATTACAAAAGTTCTATTAACAGCCACTCCAGACCAACTAGTACAGAACTCTCGATCCATCCCCTACGTCCACCATTTCCCAAATTTCAAATCTAAACAAAGTCAATCGCTCAATCCTCAAACACCCCACACCAACACACCAATACACGCTTAATAAACCCTCGCAAACCATCAGCGAACCCCATACCAAGGTACGATCCTTTTTCCACACAAGCTACAAAGGATGCTCGTATTTAGCCTATCGGAGCAAGGGGGTTGAATTCTCTCAAGGACACGTCAGTGACGTCGTGGAAAAGGAGGAGGGGTGCTATTTTAACAGGCGACCCTGGACGATCGATCGACTCGAATTAACGACGGCGTGTCGACCGATGTGACGGAACACAGAGAAGTATTTCGTGCTGCTTCCCATCCTTGGTGATTTGGCACCGCGCGGCCACGCGAGGTCGTCGAACTCGGGGCGTGACTGACTCCGCAAGAGGGTAACTTCAACCACCATGGCGAACTTCTACTTCGCACGGCCGATTGATCGACCACCCGATGGGAGTGTGGGCCCCGTATCTCGAGGATTTATCTAGCGCGGACCCCCACTGAAATTTCCAACTTGAACTTCCCTGTTTTGCATCCAGAACGCGTGATTCCCACGATAACGTCGATCATTTTTTGTTAAGGTTTGAATTAGGCTGGTGGATAGAAAAATGGGCCTTAATGAGCGGTTTTAACGTCTTAAGCATCGCACAATGGAAGCGGTAAGTCATGCAAATGCAAGGAATGGAGATTTTGAATGGGAAGAAAAAACACATTTATATTCGTTCCGATACTTATGGCATTTGTTCCTTGAATGTTGTGGACTTGTAGCGTTAATGTAGTTTATGTAGTTTATGTACTTTATCATCTTAACTTCTTTATTTCTTCGTATTTCTCGAAAATTAACGTTTTCACACATGTGAATTTCAATACAAACTATATTTCGATATTGGAATTAAATTTCGAGATAAATTGGGTTATATTATGATAAGATAATTAAAAAATCTCAATCGTTTTTTCGTATTTATATGTATGGAATATATAAATACACCAAAAGCGAAGAAGAGTAAAAAATAAAAATATGGGACATACAGATGTATCATACAAATTGTTCGCGGATGATATTTCATGGCATTTCCACTTTCTTTTGTTTCGTATAGACGTAATACGCGATCCCATAAAATCAAGCAAGTCTTCTATAATCTAAGGTTACGGGTACTTTAAAATAGAACTACACGCTCGAAGTCTTTTTCCAGAAACCAGTGTCACAAGTCATTCGAGAATCTTCGCGACGTAATAACACTGTGTCATTCTATTTCATACAACAGAGATCGTGAAAATGAGATACATTTTTATCGATGATTTCTTCATATCATTCATAAAATTATATTTTATGTCATCAAACAACATATTATTGAAATTTAAATACTGAGGCCATTTTTACGACAGAAACTTCCAAATTCTTCTCCCAACGATAAAGGAAAATAATGGAAAAAAGAATTAAAATTCGCAAAAAGAATCAAGAAACGATAATGTAAATATAACATAATAGAAGATAAAAAGATAAAGTAAATATAACATAATAGAAGATAAAACGATAAAGTAAATATAAGATCGAAATCAAATAATTAAATTACCTTCGCTAATCATATCACGTACAGTCCTGTTCATAAATCGTACGCTTGCTTGTATTGAGCAAAATGATTGTTAGAATGAACGCATAATCTTTTGGATTATTTACCGAATACTTGGTCGAATTAAAATATGCAAGTTTTTATACCATCAAATAACCTGTATTGTGAAATAAAGTCAGCACTTACGTCAAATGTGCAGGTGATTATGAAAGTGGCCTAAATCAATAACGAAAAAGAAAATGAATTTATCGCTCATTTTGCTTCGCATCTATTTGCATTGTAATAATGTGAAATCATCTTTGCAAAGCTCTTTTGTAAAAATTCAACTGGTGGAACGAATTGGTTGTTGCATCGTTTAAAAGAATTCAGTTCATACATCAAACGCAATACTTTTAAATATCTCGGGACGAAAAATCTGTGACTTAGGCCACTTTCATAATCACCGGCACAAATCTCAAAATAATGGACGAAGCAACGTGAAAAGAATTTTTTATACAAATGTTTAATTCTAACAAATCTTGCACAAACTAGGCAAATGACTTATCGACGGAAGTGTATATTTTTCACTTTATTCTATGTCTTCCGTATCATTCGTCAAATTATCTGTAATCGATAGAAAGAAACAAAAGCTCTCGAAACTTCTTCCCTGAACAATGGAAAAAAGAAAGGAAGAATGAAAAAAGCTGAGAAGAAAAAGAAACGGCAGAAAGAAATGAAGATACTCTGAATTTCTCTCGTATCCCGAGTTTCGCTCCATTACACGCGGCTAAGGATGCATCAAAGAGAGCCGCGACGCCCTAAAAGCTAGCGGATCTCGATTTCTGACCACTCTCGAATTCTCCGGAAGCCTTTGGGGCCGCGCGGCCGGCGAGAACGCTTTCAACCCTCTCGCGCGAGCACGCGGAGCCACGCCAGCCCGGAAGGCGGTTTGTAACGTGGGCGGAAAAGCTCAGATCAATATCAAGCGCGAATTGGAACGTTACGTGGTGAAAATCGACCCGTGACCTAGTGTGGACCCGCCCGTAGGTGCCGCTCTGCCGGTGGCGCCATCCGAAACATCATTTCTTCACACAAAGCCTTACACATGTAAACACACGTACATATAAAAGCGAAATATTCGACGACCTACGTCTAGGACGTCTACGTGGAGTAATTCAACGGGTTCCCTCAACGTCTTAATTTCGTCGCAGAGTTTGTTGAAGTCTCCCATCACCAACGCTGCAATTTGGTTAATTCTCATCCAGAGTTCCTGGCACGCTTTTAATTCCCATGAAAGGGAATTCTCGTTAGCACATTCGTTACAGCTAAAATACAATTACCTATTCTTCGAACTGTAGTTTTCTTTCCTTTCTTTTCTATTTTTTTTTTTTTTTTTTT
>NT_176944.1:430729-449313 GCF_000188095.3 Bombus impatiens
TTCCTTTTTTTGCTTTTTTTTTTTTTTTTTTTTATCGGAGATGCATTTATTTTAAGTGACAGAAGAATGAAAATCTTTTACTGTTCTTTGGCGGAGAAAGAGAGAGTAATTTATTTTAGCGAAGAAGAGGCAATAGTTTATTTTATTTACGATAAATGGATGAAGTTGGCAATTAAAATGTGCTTGTAAGTTCTTTTTGCAGGAATTGTACATAAATGGAAAAAGTACGGTGAAGTTGTTTGAAGATTGAAATTGAGAATAGAATTGCGTGGGTTGGCTTCAGATCGTTTGTTAGTAGAATGAGTAAGTGTCTGGTCAGACGAAGGACGATGAGCGGGATCTGTGTGAATCGAGGAAGCGCGTAACGGAAACGATTGATGTGGGCGTTAATTGCGTGGATAGCAATTATAATGAATTGGAAATAAAGGGGTTGCAGGTTTTATTGAGGAATAATATAAAGATATATGAAATTATCCTTAATCTAGAAACTATATTAAGTCTATGAAATATAAGCGACACAGTTTTTGTTTTCTTATCCAATAGATAAGATAACAAAGATTATTGCTATTTATGCAATACTCTCATTGTTTTCATGTTTCTTTTATGGAATTGTTTGCTAATAATTTTTGCTTTCTGAGTCTTCCTGCACAATTATTTACGATCTAGTAATATTAGCCAATAGAATAGGTGATCAATTTTATTGCACGAATAATATTATTACAATATTATAATATTAAGAGTATGATGTATAGAGAAATAAGTAAATTTAACTAATTCCAAACATGGTAAATATCAAAAATCCACAGTTTTCATGTAACAGGAATGCATTTCTTGTATTTATTGACAATATTTATTTCTAAAATCTATATATACCATTTTATTTTCTCAATTCGTTTAAAACCCACACCTAATCAGAAGACTATAAGATATAGGTATAGAACTGTCACAATTAATCAGTCATATTTTCTCCGCGTCCCAATCAATTTTATCGTGGTACTACCGCCCCAAATACCAACTTCCTTTCCAGAACAAAAAGGTTCATCAGGAAAGGTCGTAACAATATAGTTTCATGCGCCAGTGTGTATCGCGTAATGGGTGGCAACTTACGCTCCAGCTCCTTATTTGCACGAGGAAAGTTCCGCGTGCGCATCAAGGCAACATATGCGATGCGGAGAAAGACGTGGAGGATTACTATTAGAATAGACCTAACATTAATTCCGCGTGCGGTAGATTAGGATACTCTCTAGGTTTCCCCTTCTGTCCCTATTTTCCCTCGATTTCTCCGTTAAACACGTGGATTATTTACTTTTTCGGAGCCTTTTCTTCTCTTTTGCGTGCTTGTATCCGACGTAAAATAATTTCATTCATTTTATTTCCTCGAGCAATTATTATTCTCTTCTACAGAACAATTATCATTCTTTTCTATTATTATTCTCTTCTAAACTCTACTATACTGGTTCTTTGGATCTTTCTCGACCCGTTCTTCTTCATTTATTCCTCCAAAGTCTTTTAAATTTTATGCAGCATAAAATTACGTATTGTTTTCCAATTTTTGGTATGGTTGAGATTATTTGAAATATCAAAATAAAAATTCCTTCTATTTGTTTAAATATGAGCCTTGAAACAAACATATGGAAAGATTCAGAAAAGGTTGATATTAGAAGCGCCAGAGTAGTACAATGACCAATGACTAAAATTGGTTAATTAATAATTTTCCATGGAAATTTTTATAAATTTGCCACATTTTTGGATACTTGAGTAACTCTTTTTGTAAAATATATAGACGGAAGGTTCTTTTTCTTCTTATACCGCACGTCTTCTTTATGCAACTTTTATTTTCATTTGCTGAACGCAAGTTTTATACTTCAGTTATTAGCAGTTCTAACGTTGGATAGAATCTCTTTCTAATCCTCGTAGGGCTTCGATTAATTCTATTTGGTCCGTGAAGTTGTATAGTTTTTTGCGTTGCACGAAGTTTGAATAACAATATGTGCGTTATATTAATACGTGTGGAATATTGTAACAACGATATTTGTATATTTCGTATATAAAGAAGATGCTAGGTTTCCGTTTGGATCGATCGATACTGTCGTGCAACTACGATATTTAAATTTTTCATACGTATTGCTTTTGACCCCCTCTGGAAATTGTAATTTGAAAGGTAGAAATGAGACACAAAGCAATATCAACGTGAATTAATGATATACGAAGACACCGTATAAGCTCATTAGCATACAGAATGTGACAGATGGGAATATCAATTGTACTTTCATTAGAACATTAATGATGCATGACCGTATCACTTAAAGACGTATCATATTCCAATTAGGTATTCATCATGCATAAAATATTGATAGCAGTTTATCTGGAAATTATTCTCTTTGGAAAACTCTAATATCTTCGATTAAAATTCGAGCTAAGTAATAATCTATTCGAGATAGACAAAAATAAATAAAAATAGTTAATATTTGTAACCATGAGTAATAATGGAATCATTAACAATCTCCATTTGCAGAAAAATGTTTGTGGTTTACGCAATAAGAAGCTTGCAGAGCAAAGAATACACTCAAAATGGATTATACCGGTTGCGGCAGGACAACGCGTATCAAGTTCGCTCGTTTGAAATGAAACTCGCATGGGCACACTTTCATTCGAGCGTACTCAAGGAAGACTAAACACAGCAAAAACACGTCAACTTTTTAATCAATTGTTTATACAATAGATAACAGATGTACGAAGTGCTATGGCAAAAACTAGGAACAAAACAAGGGGCCAGACTTAACGAAGATTACGGCAATGCGTGGAACTTTTTTTCATTTCATTCTTATTCTTTACGTAGTATAATAATTCTTACAGTGATAAAACCTGTGTGCTGAATCTTAATAATTTTTCGAAATTTACGTAGGAAACAGGTGTGAAATAGTGTAGAAAAAACTGGAAGAAAACAAGGCGCTCTGCGTGAATAAAGATAATTATCACTCACATAAGCGAGAGCATTGAAACAGCTACTTGTTCGTAAAAAAAGCTGTGAAATACCAGCAAAGAAAAAAAAAATGGAAGAAACCAAAAAGATTTGTATGAAGATTGAAAAAAGAAAAGAATGCGCAGACACACGTTATGCATAAAAATAAAAAATACGAGAAACGATACTCTAATTGTAAGTTTTTTGAGCAGCGTATATTCATGAAACTCTTGAAATATATTCGCAAGTCGCTATATATTCTTCAACTTCGCTTTTTGTTTTTTTGAAGTCAACGCCTCGTTCCAATTTTCACCAATCCCTTGACCGACTTTCACTCGAATGCTCGAAAAGGACGCTTTCTGCCTACAAACCACACTGCCTTATCGTCAACTACCATCGATTTCCTCATCGAGACGAAAGGAAAGATGAAAATCATCGTTGCCTGGAAATCGAATGAATTTCTCAGCCTCGTCTTCCGAATTCCATTGTGCTATTGAAACATTGTCATTGACGTAACTATAGCTGGGTCAAGGTTCGCAGGTTCCATTATCGATCTTACTGTATTTCTAATGAACGCTGTTCTGTCACCGTGTTCTGTCTCGCGCAGTGGCGACAAGTGTGTAATTACTAAAAATAAATGGTTTTCGACGAAACGGTGCTCCTTCGAAACGAACTAGTTGAAATCGTTTAATTATAATCCCACTAATGAGGCAATTAAGGAAGCTCGTTTTTCATTTAATAAAACATGAAATCCAAAAATCCAATAATAACGTGACGACTCGCGAGTCAATCAATTTTTAATGAAACAATATTACATAGGAATTATTGCATAGAGCAATCGAGTTAGCTCTTTCAGATGAAAGTCTATTACGATTATACCGAAGAATTGATCGAATGAAGCCAATTTATTTCGTGCGTTATATTTCCTCGGCAACTCTCTATATATGCTTAAGGTTATGATCGTAATACGACGAATGCCAACGATTGTATTTGAAATATTGCACGCTGAGATAAATGATTTAATTTTGCAAATTAACCATCCAGTCACGAACGATGTTGAAATCGCCTTCTATTAGACATACTCTGCTAATTTCATCAGGCCACGCCATTTGTATGTTGCGAGTTAATACAAAAAAGAATATTTCCCTCTTCTTCCTTTATTTTCATTCTTTTTCCTTGCTGTATTGAAAATCTCCTAATGATAAACCTATACAAGATATGTATTTTGTTCGCGAGCTCGTACAGAAAAATATGAAAATCGCTCGCGACTCGAGACTTAGGTAAGGCAAATCCATCCAAAACCAATTTTTACAAAACTCACGATTCCTCGCCTACCGCAAACCTTAAATTATCGAACAGCGAATGTTGGCAGACGCAGCCCTTAAAAAACCTATAAAACAGAGCGAAACGTTTGGAGTGACTCTCGATTTCTCGGTAGAACCGGTCGAGTTTCGAGAAAACGTTCTCGATGCGGCTGGAAAGGGGGCGTAACCTCTTCGAAGATTTACTTCCGACGGCAGGGTATACGCATTACCTGGATGCAATTTATTGCCAGCAAGCACACATATACGTGCAACTCCATTGAATAATAGCGCATTACCCGCGTGTTGCGGTCGTGTACACTCGCGCGCACACGGAGGCCATACTAATTCCTTGTATAAATAAAGGACTTATCTGCGACCTGCACTCGTTCTCTAGACGTTATGATATACTAACCTCATTAGCATGAGGCGCAGCGAAGAAGTATGGCTTCAATAACGGCGACGCTGCGTGAAGATCGATGATGCGGTTGAAAGCAACTCTTTGTGTATTAGATTCGTTTGAACGATCGATTGTCAGTGTTTCTGATATAAGAGACGAGTAATTTAGCTGTTTAATTGTTTGTTGACGATTAAAGCGAGTTTGATCGTAGATTTGATACTGATCTTAATGGATCTTATGGTTATTTGAAAAATATTGAAGATTAATACAATTTAGAGCAGACTGTTGTATTATTAACACCAGATTAACGTTTTTTATCTTTTGTTTTATTAATTTGTTGAGAGTTAGGTGACTATAGGTAGGTGTAAGTTTTGGGAATGGTATTCGTTGAACATAGTTCTAGTTAATTCTTTAATGTAATTGTTGCACTTTTGTTTGAATCTAAAAATGTTGTAGAAAATAAAGTATGACAGAAATACGATTTTTCTTCAAAATATTATTTCTCTCGCAAGATATTTATCTTCTAAATTAATCCGCCTTCTCGATTATCATCGTTATCTACTTTTTCCATAAGTTGCTTTATTATAAGCTGCTAAATTAAGTCTAATAACGATAATAGATAAACGATAATAGATACACTGATTCACAAATAAAAATATCAAAGAAACAAACGTTTCATCACAATTAATGATTATCACTGTATCGTAATGAGTATCAACGAAAGCTTTCTTTCTCCATTTAGTAAAGGTGTTCAATTAACGTATCTTCCACCAGCTGTAATATAATGTTTGTAGATGAAACATGTACAAGGCAAACAAGTACGTACGTGTATTAAAAATATAGCACATTATTCATTATAGATGAATGAATGAAGCTCATTAAATATTTCTACAAAGATATATGAAATTAAATTTTACACTGAGAGTAGAGATTCTAAAATCTATAGTGATCCAGCTATTTTATATACTTCTTAGTAAATAATATAAATTCTTAAAAATGTATAACGTACATTATGACCACAATTCTTCATGAACGCACAATTCATCCTTCTAATAGAAGTCATCTTGTCGATCATCGTGTCAGTTGTCTTATCCGGTTTCCAAGTTACTTGCAATATTCCCAATCCAATCCAGTCAAATACGAATCCCGTTAAAGTGTCGAATCGACATGAAAATTCACGATCCTATGACACGTGTGTAATTAATAATCGTGTGTCATTCCAGCCTCAAATTACACCAGCTGCATCTGTCACCGTGTGTTATCGGTACCGTTACCTTTTTCCTGCTATCGCTCATTAATACCGCTATTACCGCGTTGTATCGACCTATTATCGTATATCTACTGTTCATTCCGTTATCCCTGTGAACGCCAATTCTTTTCTTTGCTCGACTTTCGAGTTGGAAATTATCACGTACAAATAAGAGAATACAATAGTTTAGAGGTGTGATACGTTAACGGTGTAATATTACTGATATGTAAACCATTTAAAATGTAATTCGAGATTCGCGAAAAGTTCCAACGAATAACGAAAAACTATTGGGTTGGCAACTAAGTGATTGCAGATTTTGTTATTACCACCTAATGGCAAAATCCGCAATCACTTAGTTGCCAACCCAATAGTTACCAAAACCATCATACAGCTAAAACAGCTTAGAAGTATAGCGTTTACTCTACAGTTGTGTAATGATATGAATTATCCTTTGACTTATAATTATAATTGTGTAACGAAGTGTTTCCAAATTGTCATTTACTTTGTGATTCCATAAATAAAAATGCGATTTTCGTACCCCTTTGAATCGGATGGATATAACGATAAATCATAAAACATCGAATGTGTGATCCAACAATTCAAGTTTTATTGCAAACGTTTAATCGTTAAAGAACGTGAAAGTTCACATTATGCTAATAAAGAACAGGCTTCGGAAATTTCCAAAAAATCGAATAGCGGAAAGGGAAACATGGAGCATATGGTGCACGCGACCGATGCAAAATATGTATAGGCTATAAATTCGCGTGGATATCAGTGTGATCGTGGCCAAAAATTATGGCTTGCCGGAAAACGCGATGGATGATGCCGAAACGAAAACGAAGTGCACCGGCGTGCATCGACCAATCGCTGCGGTCTTGTGTAAGTCGTGCGACCACTGATTGGAACGGGCGTGGGTGTATCGAATCGATTAGACCGGCGATCGATTATCGCGCGAACCACTCCGCGCTCGTCCCGGAAACTCTCCACTATTGCTCCACTTTCCACGTTGTCCGTGATTCCTTCCTCTCTTCTCTTCTCCCCATTTTCCCTACATTAGGTATTCCTTTTATTAGTCGGTGGTTTACTTTTGGCAATCTCTGTACCGATTATTAACTCGTAAGGGCGAAGTCTATCAGATTTCAATAACTTTTACTTTCATGGTAATTTAATAAATATCGATTGCAAAGTGCTGTGTGTATCAATATCTAATAATCTATAGATGTACGTATAATTTAATAGTGTTTAAATAATGCAATACGTTTAACATAGAATGAAATAATATAATACGTATAACATAGAATACTTCTTTATTTTTTAATCACATATTTGTGGATTTCTAAACATATTACCAATATGACGAAATGATCAGCCATACCAGTTACAGATCGACTCTAATGGGTTCGCAATCAATGAGATAAAATCTAAGTAAGATCGATATAGAACACGCAAAGAAGATTTGTAGAAGTTATTTGCTACCATTATAGAAAAATAATCAATCGAGAGTTAGACATTGGCGTGCTCAATTCTTTCATTTAAAGCTGAGACGTCGTCGAAAAGATTTTAAATAAAGTAGAGAAGAAGTTCGGAAAATTCTAAACGTGTTATGTGGGATCAAAGAACGCGAAATATTATAATATAAAAATTCATCGACTATACAACGTACATATATACAAGGTAGGATATTAATCATTTATAATTTACGACATCCTTCAAACGAAATAAGAATCCTGAAAGTTTCTACAGCTTCTAAATATCTTCTCGGATTAATTGCTTTTCTGTAAATATTCTAATACTTGTGAGTGTATTCATGTACTTTTGTATCTTTAAATTGCTTTTAGTGGAACAAGAGAATCAGCCAGATACCAGATAAAGTTCTTTGTTTGTGCATGGAAAGTTTACCGCCACAAAGTCTAGACAGGAAATTTTCGAGCCTTGAACAGGTGAACAATTAGCGTTCTTCGTTTTTTATAAACCTATAATACGCGCTATGTGTACATAATATTCTCTGTTATCGACTGTTAATTGGTCTTTAACCAGTTGCTTGGAAGTATTCTTTCCAATTATTCCCCGACGCGTTTGAGCAACTCATTAACATGTCTTCAGTCAACTTCAAGAATTACCTGTTTTAATACACTAACCGAGTAATTCGTTGTTACATGAGGCAGTTATGCGATCGGCGAGAATATTGCAAACAATGAACAGACGTCATATTCCAATTAAAAGAAACTTACGTCAAGGGTATAATGAAATGACAAAATGAATTACCTTAGTAAATAATTATCAATTTTTTATCATGAAATCGAGTGTGCCAGAATAGCAGGGCGTTCGAGTAACACGTGCAGCCCAGAAAAATCCAACAGCCGAAAATCAAACACGCCAAATCAAACGTGAAATAAATTCAACATTGATATCTCTGTGATAAATCACTCAACTCCAATCCGTGATTATACGTGGTAATTATCAATGCTAGCAGATATTCTCGGTAAATTTAATTACAATATTTGTACGAGTTGAAATTATCCTCGTTGAAAAGCCTCGAACAATAAAAACGATCCTAACAGCGACAATGAAAGAAATGTAATTGAAGATTTATTCGGAATAATGCAGCAGACTGATTTCTCTGATGGATACGCTCTTTGCTATTTACATACTCGTATTTTTCTTTCCTGCTTTTTCATCGAAAATATGAGATTGCACGAGTGATGGCCGGACGAATAACGGTACCGAACTCTCCGGCACGTTTGCATTATGTAACCATGTTTTAAAAGCCAGTCGAGGAGGTAATTAACCACTGTTTGCCGTGCAATTATAGGAAACGAGGTGTTTTCGATCCATTGCCGCGTACTTGAACGCGCGGAGAGCTATCGTTGTCGGACGAACGGGGAAGCATTACGAATTCATGGTGAAAAATACAGCGCACCGCGCTCTGTAATTGAGCAAACCGGAGATCAACTTTTCGAAAGATGTCAGAGACGTATTAATGGTAGCGTTATTTATTTAACGAACACAGTCCAGACAAATTGAAATGGATTATTTATTATCTTGCGAAATTATACACCAGAGGATGAAATTTTCACTTTTAAGAGTAGTTATCGCTTTTTTGTCGGTGGTTTGATTTTGCTTGTTGCATAGCTGCGGTAGAATCGCGAAACTTTCAATTTATATATAGAAATTGATGCAATTGTGTTGCATAATTTGTTTGATAAAATGGCGAATATATTAGGATGGTTCATAAGCTCGTGCATTTTCTTGATATATTTCCCTCTACTATATTTTAGAGCGAATAAAGTTATTTGTTTTATATGTTAATGCTATGTCGGTCTTGATTTCTTGGTGTCCTATATCTCGTTCGATTAATTCATTGCATTTCATCATTATTTGCTCAGAAAGGAATATGGAAAAATTAAAAAAACGTATACTTCTGTTTCACTACTGAAGGTAGAACTTCAAAGCAGGAGCGACGAAGAAAATAATATATTTTTCCACGTATAAATCAAATAATTTTAGTCGTTCGACAAAATAATACAAAGGAATATATGTAAAAATCGTACGAGCTTATGCATCACCTTGGTACTAACCAATTTGGGAAATTATTTGCAACATCATTTTTCTCCACTCGTCCAAATAAACTTTATGAATCGAGTGAAGTGGGTGTCAAACGTGTTTGAAGACAGGTATGCGTAAATTAGGACGTTGACTGGGAAAAGAACGAGGCATTAGTTGCTACCCTGATTCACAAACGAGCGAGACGTGGGGTAAAGTGTAGTGCAGGTCACTTATGATAATACCTATTCCGGTAATGCACACCAATGTGGGCAACCTTGAAGAGATAAATTTCGCGATAAGCCCGATAATTAACGCCGCTAATGACTATTATTATCTCAGTTCTAAGGGAAAAACGTTCGCGGAACGCGTGCAAATTTTAGGTGGAACGTGTTAATCGCAGCACCTTCGTTGCACGACTTTTACGACTGTTTCCTCAACGATAATAATATCCGAAATAACAGGATTGCGAAATTGGATCTGCCCGCGACCGTGAGAAGAGAAACGCGTGATCTGCAATGATGTGTCTTTTCGCTTTCTCTTTTTCGTGTTATGTTCTTTATAAATATAAATACAGATGATTATTTGAATTTTGGAAATAAAATATACTAACAAAAATAGATTCTATAGTACATGTCGGCATTTATTGTTAGGGTAGTTTAGTAACGAGAAGCATGCGACTGACTTCTTCTGTGTATGAACGATGTTATTTTCTAACAATAAGTGAAATTTAATTCGTATTTAAAATATTTAGTTATTTATTTAGAATTTAGGCGACAGATTTAGTATTTAGATATTTGAAGAGCTATTTAAATTTATTTAGAAATTATTAAGGGAGACTTTATGCAACGTCAGATTGGATTTTGCAATATTTTTTTAGAGTATAAATGTTTGTTCTTATAATAATAATAATATCGCTTAAGAATATTGGAAAAGTTTCTGCTCTGTGGTATGAGATTTTTTGAAACACGGAACTGTGATTCAGTCATGCTATCGATTATAGTGTGGTTAAAAGAAGCTTTTATTTTCCTCCCTGTGTTATTTTTCATTGCAACCAATTACAATTACAATTTCATCAGCACATAATCGAAATATTGTTCAACGATTTACTTGAATCTGATAACTTCTTTCGCTGTATATTTCGATAACTGATAAGGAAACGATACTGATTGATTTCCTGCTTACATCATTTTTATGTCATCTACTTTTACACATGGATTTTATCAATCTTTATAATACCTTGAAAAGAACCTCACAATCTGTCATATAGTATTTTCTAAACTGTTCTGTCCTACAACGTTAAAACTAATAAAAGCTTCAATATGCACAACTTCTCAATTATCAAACCTACAAATTTTAATAAATTAATTGTCGATTCTACCAAATATTAGTATTATTCCAAACACAAATTTAATAAGAAATGCATACTTAAATGAATTAGGAATACGAACGAATACAACGTTGATTTTAGCAAACTTTTAAATATTCCCGTGCTGTACTGCAAACACAAATTGAAAATGTACAAATGAAAAAATCTTGTTAAATTAAAAATGTGAAAGATGGAGTTTAGATATATCAAAATCCCCTTAATATCACAGATCGTATATTGCAGATAGATTTATCAAAGTATGACCTCGAATCAAAGCTCGAACCGTTAATTACCTGGCAATGACGCATTTCGAGAGATAACAAGTATTATAAAATGTCAGGTAATTGCTAACACAAAGCAGTTTTTATGCAGCAACTTTCTTGTTGATTATCACACGGTTCATAATTATCGCGACAGAAGAGCAACGCGTTAGATGACGCAGATGGTATTCAATTTACTGACGACCAAGTTTACGAGCAACGCAGTAATGACGCTGTGATAATGTATCAGTAATATCTGTAATATTACGTAACCTGCGCATGGTTGAAGACGCAACAAGCGCTAAAGGTGTTTGTTGCTTTTCGACGCGTGTCATCCTTGCTCGAAGGAGAAACAGTTGCTGTACAAATGACGACTACTGTTAGCTTATCAAGAACCTCAGTAAAGAAATCATAGATCTAAAGTCCGAAGTTCTTTCCTTCTTTCGATCATTTACTATCCAATTGTATCTTCTTTATATCATTAAACAATTTTTTCAATTCGATAGGAAAATATTATGTGAAAGAATTGATGTTCATATACCTGAGATTTACGTTCCTATCTTATTGTTAAATTTCTTAATACATTAAGAATTTTATCAGTTTTCTTAGTGTATTCATTTGATAATATCTTTTACGTTAGTAAGTGTAGGTTAATAATTGTATACTATTCTTTTAATAGGTACATTAATATTTGTAATCCTTTTATTTTAATTTTGTGCTATTTTAAACGTTTGTTTGCTTGTTGAAACAAAAGTGACATTGAATCATAAAAATTCGAGTATCTTCGTCAGGATACATGTACGTGAATTAAATATAGAAGTAGCAAGTTTTATGCTAAATTTGTTTTTTGCGTTACGTTTATGGTTTTTGCATAATTTATGAATTTCCGTAATTTATTTCTACTTCCGGATAATATTTTGATATATATGTATATTTTCGTATATGGTCCAGTTAAAATTTCATGCACAACTTGTGTAATAAATCATCTCAATAAATTTTGTTGCGTCTATAAGTAAAGATGAGGAAAGTAACTGAAATTGAGTTGTAACATTAAGGAAACACGAAACGCTTTGTCAGTAATTATGCTGATAATGAAAGAACCAATTTCAAAGTCATTTTGATATCACTTGTCACCTATCTACGCAATTAGCTTTGAAATTAAACACGTTTGGCCTTGCTACGCTTAAATGTCATTTCGTCGTCGATTTCTTCACAATCACCAATTATCTAAAAATAACATGCCGAAGGCACTGATTTTCAGAAAAAGCCACAGCTAAATGCGCTCTGGAACATTTAAGAGAAGAAAACTAGGTTTCTCATTTATCACAAAATCCTCTTATCAAACAATCCGTCTGCGATTACACACAGAATCTAAAGCCTCTAAAACTCTAAAACGCTAACCTGTGTAACAGGACTGGTGGATTCGTTTCAGAATCACGAGACATCGTCGCGAAAATCAAAAACGACATTTCTGTAAGCGATGCGTCGCGATGTAATTCACGGAACGTAATTGGTCGAGGCGGGTTCAAACATTCGCGCAGCGACATTCCGTGGCTTTTGGTATGGAAAAATCAGGCAGCGAGAACCGTACAAAAGCTCGAGCTCGTGGCGATAGACAGAGAGAGAGAGAGAGAGAGAGAGAAAGAGAGAAAAATAAAAAAAATACAGAAAGGCAAAGAGGCTCGGCGGCGAATTGAAATCACGATGCGGCAACAACGAGCTTTCGGGCAGCGCGGCGTTTCCGCGCAAAAATCCAATGGTTGAATCGCGTAATTATCCCGAAGACGATTAACGACGACGTCGCGACGCCTCTCTTTTGTTCGAGACCCACCAACCGCCGCCAACTTTCTTCTGTTTTATTCGGTGCAGGTAATTAATTGCCAGTGGTTATTAATTAATTTCGCGGCATTGTGCGTCCGCTATGATTTACGAGATGTTTGAAACCTCTAATTGATTTTGATGGAAGTTTATTTTTTCAAATTTGGATTTTTTTCGTTGTGGAGTATTAAGAGGTAAAAATTCTTATTCAATACATTTTATACATATTTATATGAATCTTATGATATTAATATGACGATATTTATGATTATATGGGAATTTTAGATGCTAAATCGCTCGCTTTGTCATTGATATTGGATATTAATTGACATTTATCGATAATTAATTCGACGGAGAAAGATAATTAGGTATATTAATAATTGACGAATTTTTATTGCTATATGTCCAAGTAATAGGTATCTATAAATTTATAAAAAGGTACTCAAGCACATATTTTTTGATAAATTTAATCTCTTCTGAGGATCCATAATTTTTAACTTAATTAATCTGTCTCTTACAAAATTACCATCATCGTTATCGTTATCTTGACCATTACATGTTACATAAATTATACGCACACCACATTTAAACGTATATATATATATATATATATATATATATATATCTACTTCAATTTAATCAAATTTCATACTATCTTTTACAACTCGCATCATGATCAGAGTACTTGAAACGACCGAGCTTCTAAAACAAGGCAAGCATTTAAATGCTGCACGTGGACGTGTCAAAAATAGCGTGCCGTATTCCTGCCTTGATAACGCAATAACTCAGCGAGTAATAAACAGAAAATTACGGAAATTAAGTGGTTGCCACGGTTACTAATGCCTCGAGAAGAATTCTGCATTTTCAAGGAACAACCTTCCGCCATTTCTTCGTCCCTACGGACCAAACATCTACAGAAAAGGACAGAAAGAAATATCCAGCATTTATAATTGAAAAAATTACTGATATTACTAGAAATTCTACACCACGTATATGTTACTATTAAGGTGAAGAAAACGTTTGTTCATTACATTTTTCTTGAACATTCAAGACATTTTTACGCATTTCCCCACTTTCTACATAATTCAACTAAGATTATTTTAATTGTTAGAGCGTAAACCAGAAAACCGCGATGTATTGAATTATTTGTTAATAAGATTCCATCGATGGTATTTCTTAAGAATCAGTGAGAAATAACAAATCGTCCTTTATACACTCTTGGTTTTACGTCGATCAATTATTACTTTCTTAAATCCGCATAAAATTTCTTGAACAGGGAAAGAATTACAGATTCGCTTTACTTACGCATCGTCCCTGAAGACCTCGATTCCGCCACTTGTAAAACCCAAAACAACTCACTCAAACGATATATTCACGATATATCCACTATCCTAAAAAAAACCAGCATCAGAACTACAAAAGATTCAGCCAAAGACATTCAACTTTTCGCAAACTATCAATGTCTTATTCGAAAAGAACGCTGCTGACATTTGTGGACCTTCATCTCAATACTCGTAAGAACAACCCTAACCCAAGCGTCAAGTATCAACAATTCTCATCGCTCATTGTTTCAGTTTCGAATTACGCGCTTCGTTAAGCGCGTAGCTCCGGAAACTAGCAACGCAGATAATACGCGATATGCACCGTAAAAGCATCCAGCCACAAATCCCAAAAGATGAATAATTAACACCAACGGCAGATTCAACTCTTGGACCTCTACAGAGTCCTTTCACAAAAAAATCCTACGGATAAACTTCCTGGTCCTTTCACAAACGCAATCAAAGAAAACGGGTGAATATACGCGAGGCGTTTTGCAAACTTAATTGGCGGTCCTCGGCCGCAGATCCATGTCGGTAGATTGCATTCTGCTGCCGAAAGATGCAAACGTAGATCGACTTTCCTTTTCGTTTCGCAACGGGGGCTGGCTGTGCTGGCTTGGCTCGATTCGGCTATCGATTTGACCGATCGCGATATCGATTCGCAAGGATTCCGCAGACCCTACCGTTGTGAAATCGACCGCGCAGCTGCTGATATATTTAAGCGAGACTGTCTATTGGTAAACGAACCGGAATCTGGGACAGTTACAACACCTGTCGCAGCGTAGTCCACGCTGAATCGTTGTCGTTTAGCTCCTATGCCAAATTTCGCGTCGTAAACACGACCACGAAACGTTCTTAAATGAGAAGCAGGATTCTGCTTGAGTTCTGAGACACGGTCGCGTACTAATAAATGGTCGTCGAGGGATGAGATCAACGATAACACAATTAGCGTTGAAAGCCAACGAGTTTGGCTTGAATCCGGTGATGGATGATTACGATACTTAGCCGCGCGCATTGTGCTAGGTTCATCTGAGGCTCCGCTCCGTTGCCGATTGTTTCGCAAGTCGGCGGAGAAGGGTTCTACTAAGTGGGTATTTTGAAACCATTTGTTTCTGGGGTATAGGAGTTGTGATAAAGCGAATTTGTGAATAAAAAGGTTATAGTAGAAGGGATAAATAGAATTTTCTTTTTGTTTAACGTAATATAATTTAGAGAGGATTTTTAAATAGATTCAGATCCCTATGGATTTGTGAAATCCATCCACGGGCGTTCTAAAATTCATAATCAGAAGATTGTGTCAAATTGACAAACGGCCTTATCTCATCTCAGCAAACGTGTCATGTAGCGTAATGGTATCAAAGTGCACGTGTGATCGAAGATATTATATTTCCTAATACACAAACTCTTAAACTATCCCTTCTGTGTTTCACGGATCGAAGATATATGTACGAAAAAGAGGAAAACACGAGCTCATGCATATATAACTGTCGTGCAACGTGATACATACGTACGTACCCCTTTTATCAATAACGTTACGTGGCATACATTGATTTAAGGCTGTACGGTTATGCTGGCACCGAGAAACGGTTTACTCGCGAACAATGTAAACTGCAGACGATACAAATTACAGCTGTCAACGAAGCCACTCGTGGAGCACAAATGACGAACCGATCTTCACGCCTACTCGACTGTAAGTCAATATTTACGAACCGTTTAATGTGAAAGGGCGAGGCGTGTACGAGGATGGGAAATCCCCCTTGCTTTTATTGCCCTCTAACGCTGAATGGTTTCGTAGATAAATAATCGTTCTTGACAGATCCCCCTAATATTTTATATGATTTTCATTAAGTACTTACTTAAATCTGCAGACAGTGGAATTTTTCTACATATTTACTACTGACTCATATGGAGCGCTGATTCAATTATTTCATTATTATAACGACACAACTACTGCATTTTGGTTTTTGTGTATGATCATGAAATAACATAGGGAAGTAAGCAAAGCACTGAACAGTGTATTGCAAAAGACATTGTTATCTAAGATAAAAACATTTCTGATGGAACGAGAATACAAAGAATTCGAGTAGAACTTGAATAGCAGCGAATATGTTCGACGAAAAAGTATAGACAATTTGGAATTGTATTCTATGAGATGAAACATCAACTTCCCTTACTTCAATTCCTACTAAATGACAATGATACACTAATTTCCATTTTCACAATATGAAAACGGAATGATTTTATTGTGAATTAAATTTTTAAAATATTCCAATTGTCACATGTGTATGAAAAAGTATTCAAACATCATGTGAGCCATATGTGTTATCATATGTATAGTTCAACCTTCAACGACGCAATATATCTGTATTACTATATACAAATCGCTTTACTGAAACTATGCGAGTTATCAATTTGTATTTTGCAGTTTGATAGTATTTAGAACATGCTTTCTCCGACTTCTAATTAGATAAATTTCTCGTGATCGTCTAACGACGATGAATGAAAAAAATGGGAACCAAATAATTTATGGCTTATATGGAATAAATCGGTCAAAATACGAATAAAAAACTATTATAAATTGCATCCGAACTAGACAAAACAACATTCCATCGAAAGAAGAAATACAAGATCTTCGTTCTGATCCATGACAATGCATCCGAAACAAAAGAACAACGGAACTATGAGATCCACTATGTGTAATCAAACTCGATTCGTAGTTTATCCACTCTAATTACATTTTCACTAGGTTTTCCTCGAACAATCCCTGGTTCTGGAGCTCGAAGCGGCCTCGAACGACCCTTTCCGATTTCACTACGTGTTCACCCCCAATGCTTACGCAACGATCTCTTTCAACGTGTACTCGCGGGAGAAGCGTGCAACTCACGTCTTTAAAGAGGCACACTCACTCGCCATTGGTTATCCTCAAACGTCCAAGCTTTACAAAAAAACAGCAGGACACCACCATAAAATTGGCTCACCAATTGGAAACCGACATTGAAGGAACAACAAACACTTTCGAACTTCCACGACGCGATACATTATACATGATTGTACACAAATCGAAAATATTTGGGCCTAACCGTTTGAAACTTTAATCTGTAACTCGGTTCCTTTGATTTCTCAGCGGAGAAATCTCACGTTGCAAGGAACTCGTCTATGCCTACCTGTCTGTGTCGTGCTAGATTCTTCCCCTGCTCCGATCGCCTAAATCAGTCAAGCACACAAACACACGTACGCACACACAGCGTGATACGTATGTATGCACGGATATGTAGCGTGACGAGCGTACGTCGTACACGTGCGCGCGTTCGGATACACACCTGCACGTGTTACTCCTCGATGATGAAGGCCGAGGTACGGACGACTAACCGGAAGGACCGTTTGCACCTGGCCACACCGTGTATCTCTCCAGTGCGTCCCGTACCCTTTTTCACTTAAGAGCCGCGATCGCGCGTGTCCGATTAAACGCGACAAGCGATTGCCTTGGTCTTCGCACTGCTCGAACACCCACGTCGGATTTTTCCTCCTTATATCCTTCCTTTAGGATCTTCTGTTGGTCGGTGGTCCGTGTGCGCGCAAAGGTGCGTATGCCGGTGGATGATGTGTGCACGGACTTCGTATACGTTCGCGTGTGCGTGTATGTTGCTGGGTCACCTGTGTGTATCTCTCCCTCTCTTTCTCTGCCTCTACGTATATATACACATATACGTAAGTTTTGTGTGTGTATATATATATGTATACAGGGTGCGCGCGTGTGTAGACGACGACGTGCCGCCGCGACTACAGGTCTGTCAGATCGGACGCGCGTCGACGCTGATTACGGCGAGAACGTGATACAACAAGCGAGGAACGGTAACACACAGCTCGGTGTACCAGAGGAGACTGCCGGGTCCCCCACGGTTTTGCCAAGTGCTGGCCGCTATAGTGGAAAGATATATAGCGTACTCGTAGCGTGTGTATACGCTCCGCGCTGCTGGATTCTCAACGCGGATAAGGTGGAGGGGTTGATCGTGACGGTCGGGGAGTACAACGGTTTGGTGGAAGGAGAGAGATCCATTCGAGGGGGAGGGAGAACGCGAACGAGTTAGAGCAGTGTGGAGCGAAGCACGGAGGGGTTTGGGGGGAAAGCGCACGCTCTAGGCGCTATGACGTAACTCGAGTCATCCTGGATGTACGTGCTACGGGTGGAGGGGAGACGGCGGGGAAACAACGCTGGCGCTGAGAAGAAGTGGGGAGCGCACCATGGAGGGGTGAGAGTGCAAGGGCGCGGTAGTGGGAGCAGTAAACGGAAGGAGGGGAGGATGGCGGTCATTAGTGCTACTGGGACACGGAAGCGAATCCTCGCTACCCTCCCCGCCTCTCC
>NT_176944.1:449327-449900 GCF_000188095.3 Bombus impatiens
CCGCCTCTCCGTGCGGCCCGTTTCGCGACCCGGCACCAGTAACCACCCACTCTTTTCTATTTTCCTCTCGGTCGCTCTGTCGGTTCTCTCACACTCCCCGTATGTATTTTCCACGCTCGTTCTTCTCTTTCTTCCCTCTCGTGTCTCTCTCCGCTTCGTCTTCCTCCGCGCTCCGTTCCGCTCTTCCTCGCCTCTCCCTCTTTGCCGTGCGACGCCTCGCGCGTCCGTGTATTATCTATATAACGCGAGCGGCCCGGGGGTGCGCCTGCACTCTGCAGCTGCATACAACCCCCTTTTGCAGATCTCTGTGCCAACTACGAGAGAGTACATCTACGAGCACGAACACGATTAGGCCGCGCTCGCGACCTCGTCCTTGCCTGCCAGCCAAGATCGGGGCCGTTACGTTGCCTCGTGTCCGTCTGCTCGTTTCTCCTAGTTCGCTTGCTCGCTCGCTCGCTCGTTCGCCGCGCGCGGTTTCTTTGAAACGGTACGCTTCCGCGGCATGGAATGCGTTGACCCTTTCGTGGTCCACGGCTTTGTGGCTGGGCTCGCTTCGTCGACGATTCCGGCGGG